>NC_069804.1:18794363-19095045 GCF_027406575.1 Nycticebus coucang
GCATCACTCTCGGCCTTCCCCCCTGCGGCGCTGTGCTTCTCACTGGCATGCTTGTCCGCCACATGCTTCTCTGGGGCCTCCTCCGCGAGCAGCCCGCTGGCTTGCTGCGCCAAGGCATCTTCCTTTTCCTTGTTGCTCTTCTCTTTCTCTGCTTTCTTCTTGGGCGTTTCTTGGCTGGGAAGGGCAGGACCACGGTACTTTATAGGAGATCCTGGGTATGGTGGCTTCGTCATCTTTGGAGACTGTGGATATGCTTTCGAAGTTGTCCTGGAAAACCAAAAACATGCCATAAGATGATTACTGGGCCTGACCCTGGAACTCTCTATTTCTAGAACAAATGGTTCCAAAGTGTTGAACAAGTTATCTTTCCAGAGGAACAAACAGCGGGCTTAGCACATACTCTCTCACCCTATCATATGTTAGCTATAAAATGGCCCTGGTGGAAGGGAAATATTTGAAGAAGTCCAGCTGCCGACATTATGTCCTAACTTCACTTAGGCTTGATGACAGTGGTGATGGAGTATTAGGCATTTTCCCACACACTCTTTTAGGTGAACATCAGGGTTGGATCTGGCTTCAGCATACGGTAATGGACAAGCTGGTTCCTTTTTTATAAAAATTGTGATAAAATACATGTAACATAAAACTGACCATTTTAACCATTCTTTTTTTGAGACAAGAGTCTCACTCTGTCACCCTGGGTAGAGTGCCATGGCATCATCATAGCTCACAGCAGCCTCAAACTCCTGGGCTCAAGCGATTCTCTTGTCTTAGCCTCCCGAGTAGCTGGGGCTATAGGCCCAGGCCACCATGTCAGGCTACCTTTTCTTCTATTTTTAGTAAAGACAGCGGTCTTACTCTTGCTCAGGCTGGTCTTGAACTCCTGAGCACAAGCAATCTTCCCGCCTCAGCCTCCCAGAGTGCTAGGATTACAGGTGTGAGCCACCACGCCTGGCCCATTTTAACCATTTTTAAGTGTACACAGTTCGGTGGCATTAAGTACATTCACAGTGGTACACAGTCATCACCGTCACCCTGAACATAAACTCCTCACCCCATCCCTGGGCCCCTGGCATCCATCCTTCTACTTTCTGTCTCTAGAGGCACCTGTTTGCCTATTTGAGGTGTTTCATGTAAGTGGAATCAGATAGCATTTGTCCTTTTATGTAGGGCTTATTTCACTTAGCATAATGTCTTCAAGGTTCCCAGTTCCTTTTCAAATGAAGAACAATGCCAACCAAGAAACGGGGACTGGGGGTGTTGTTTTAGAGGTTTTTAGGTTTAAAAGAACATCCTTCCTCCCTACTGGGCAGATGCAAAAGGTAAAAGGACATGCCATCAAGGGAAGTGCTAGTTTGTTAAAACATGGGAGCTTAAACTACGTCTGCTGGGAAAGGGTCCCCTGCAGGTACACTGGCCTAGGCTTGGCTCTTGGTCACTGCTGGTGGTTGAGGACAAAGGTAATAGTTTAGGGTTGAAAGCCAAGTATCTTCAGAGGTTTACACAGGGATGCGGGTATCTGTATACAGTTCCTCTCAGAAGGATATAAAATAATCTGTATGTGTATATTACAGATTATCACTTTCAATCCTGTAGCAGGTTGAACCACATGGAATTGCTAATATCTGACTATTTTGATCTATTAAAAATAGCAATGCCTGTGGCTCAGTGAGTAGGGCGCCGGCCCCATATGCCGAGGGTGGCGGGTTCAAACCTCAGCCCCGGCCAATACTGCAACCAAAAAATAGCCGGGCGTTGTGGCGGGCGCCTGTAGTCCCAGCTACTCCGGAGGCTGAGGCAGGAGAATCGCTTAAGCCCAGGAGTTGGAGGTTGCTGTGAGCCGTGTGACGCCACGGGACTCTACCCGAGGGCGGTACAGTGAGACTCTGTCTCTACAAAAAAAAAAAAAAAAAGAAATAGCAATGAATTTGGGTGGCGCCTGTGGCTCAGTGGGTAGGGTGCTGGCCACATATACCGAGGGTGGCGGGTTCAAACCTGGCCCCGGCCAAACTGCAACAAAAAAATAGCTGAGCATTGTGGTGGGTGCCTGTAGTCCCAGCTACTGGAAGGCTGAGGCAAGAGAATTGCCTAAGTCCAGGAGTTGGAGGTTGCTGTGAGCAGTGTGACACCACGGCACTCTACCGAGGGCAATAAAGTGAGACTCTGTCTCTACCAAAAAAAAAAAAAAGCAATGAATTTAGCAACTTCAACATAATATTTAAAGCCATTTTCTCACCAGAGACTTAAAGGATCACCTAATCAGATTCTGGTGATAAGGATCAGATCGTATCGATACTAAACTGGGTCATAAACTAGAGAATAACCCTCAAGTGGCATGTGGACTGGACAAGACATAGGCCAGTTTTCCAGTGATGGTTCTCATGTTAAAAGCCTGGTTCCTGGTACCCAGGAGTGTAGTCTCTCTCAGTCAGTACTAGGTGGACGGTCACATAGTGGTGGCAAACAGGTGATCACTTGATACAGTGAATATGTCTTTAACATGATCTGAATTTCAGTTTGAAAGAGACGAAGATGGAACTTGGGCCCAGCGTGGGCAGTGGACACAGTTCCACCCTGAGCTGAAGATGGCAGTGAACGCGTACTCAATGTCAGTCACCAGTGATGATTTAAGTCAACATGACATGCTGGCCTGGATCAGTGAGTCTCTGCAGTTCAATCTGACAAAGATCAAACAGTTGTGCTCAGGGGCTGCCGATAGTCAGTTTATAGACATGCTGTTCCCTGGCTTGATTGCTTTGAAGAAAGTAAAATTCCAAGCTAGGCTAGAACACAAATACATCCAGAAGTTCAAAATACGACCAGTTGGTTTTTTTTTTTTTAGAGACAGAGTTTCACTTTATTGCCCTCGGTAGAGTGCTGTGGCATCACACAGCTCACAGCAACCTCCAACTCCTGGGCTTACGCGATTCTCTTGCCTCAGCCTCCCGAGTAGCTGGGACTACAGGCGCCCGCCACAACGCCCGGCTATTTTTTTGTTGCAGTTTGGCCGGGGACCGGGTTTGAACCCGCAACCCTCCGTATATGGGGCCGGCGCCCTGCTCACTGAGCCACAGGCGCCGCCCACGACCAGTTGGTTTTAAGAGAATAGGTGTTGACAAAATAATTCCTGTGGATAAATTAGTAAAAAGAAAGTTTCAGGACAATTTTGAATTCATTTAGGAATTCAAGAAGTTTTTTGATGCAAACTATGACAGAAAAGACTATGACCCTGTGGCTGCCAGACAAGGTCAAGAAACTGCAGTGGCCCCCTCTCTTGTTGCTCCAGCTCTGAATAAACCAAAGAAATCTCTTTGCTCTAGCAGTGCAGCTCCATGGAGGCCCATTTCAACACAAGAGAATCCCGGTATGGGAAATGGGGAAGACAAAGCAGCCAAGTTGATACAGCAGGTCAATGTATACCTTGGCCATTTGGAACTCAGAGGAAAACCCAGATTCGGTTGCGACCATGTTTACTGAAGGCTGTCTATCCACGGCTGCTGTGCTGCCAAGTGTCCACATACACAGGCGTGTAAATGGTATGACACAGGTGCTATTATTATGGTCACTTTACAGATGAGGAAACCAGGCTTGTCAGGGGACTAAATGACTTCCCACAGTTAACTAACTGACAGGTCTGGGGTTTGAGCCCATGGCTACCTGGCTCTCTCTTTACAACTCTGTTCTACTCCCTGTGTGGCAATGGCAGCTAAGTCTGAGTTTGGGATCACCAAGACTCTAAGATGTTCTTTCTAGAACTAGCATACAGTAAGCACTGAACAGCTGTTAGGTTTTGGTGTGGATTAAATCGACAATAAACTAAAAATCTGAATAATCCTCACAGACAGGAATGAACCAAAACCAGGAGGATGAGCTGTACCGGGAAAACTATCACATCCTGCTTACTCATGCAGACAAGTAGTGAACATGGCTTTCCAATGAGCTGCAAAAACTTGCCTTTAAGTTCAAATAATCTGCACAAACATATAGCAGGAGATCTTCTGCTCAGCTACACCTTCCTTTCTTGTCACCTAGCACTGTAACAACACTGTTAAGCAGGCAGATCTCCTGTGCTGTGCCCGCCCAACACTGCCCTCTCAAGCTAACAGTGACCTGCTGAGGTGAGCAGTGTCCAGAGCTGTAAACCCATCACTCATTTTGCTGTTACTACCACAAGAGTGTCTCCAGAGACTTGGTCTAATGCCAAGATCCAAGCACGTGACTTACTCCCTGGAATACCATGTGAACGCCATGCCCAGTGGAGGATCAGGGCATGAATTTGGGATTTGGAGCGAGAGGCCACAGGACAGAAAGACTGTTATATTGTAGTAGATGATGCAGAGGAAAACATTTTCTCCTCCCATAAGCGTTTCTTCCTTGGCTCACTGAAGAGGAATTTCTGGCAATGGAAGGGCCAACGAAAGCCGCATGCTCTTCTTCCTTGCTTTCACCCTCCTCCCCACAGAGGGAGGCCTAATTTTTCCGATTGGTGAGACCACGCAAAGGTGCTGGGCACACACAGCCCTGCCCATTCTAGTTCTTTCCCTGGGACCTGCCTGTGAGAGGTGGGCTGTGCCTCAGGGGTCCCTGCAGCCTGCTGGTACTTCTGCCCATTGTGGGCAGATGCATGAGGAGCTCTTCTGCAGACATGACTCCTGCCATGAGGGCCCCCGGGACTAGACTGGCAGGAGTAGGTAAGCGACCTGAGCTGGCTGCAGCCTTGACAACTATAAAGCCAGCATGTGAATTTCATCGTGTCTGTGCGTCTGGTTGAAATGGCTTGCTACCAGAAGGGAATGGACAGTGTCACACTCTCAGTTAGTGTGGCTGAAGCCTGACAGTTCTGTCCGATCCATTAAAGTAAATGGAAATACAGGCAAAATTACAATCCTAGGGAGAACAAGCTGGATTGGCCCGGGTTGGGGAGGTCCTGACAGCCTCAGGCTGGCACGGCCACGAATAGCCCTGCTTCAACCTGCTTTAGCAGAAGAGCTCAGTTCACACCCCAGACTGTAAGGTTCTACTCTAAATGAGACTGGACCAATTACCCATGAGCACACATGTAAAAATAACCTGAGAAGGGAAGGGTAGATTATTTGGGAAAAAGGTCATTAAGAAGTCTGTTTATGGGCGACGCTTGTGGCTCAAGGAGTAGGGCACCGGTCCCATATGCCGGAGGTGGTGGGTTCAAACCCAGCCCCGGCCAAAAAAAAAAAAAAAAAAAAAGAAGTCTGTTTATACTCCCATGCCCCAGCCCCTGCCCAATAAACACAATGTTACAAACACACATACACACACACAGTAGGCACAAACATGACCTTCAAATGAGAGAAGCCCACAGACTTATTTTCTAACAGTGAGTGACCAAATCACAGAATAAAACCTTAGAAGTTCCCAATTTTATCTACAGATCTATCAAATCTCTTGCCTCACCCTGTCTTGCTAGTTGCTTACATGGACTCTGTGCCCTGCCAGCCTCCCTGGAAGAGCTGCTAAGTGCAGGCATCTGGAACAAAGCAACATTGGTCTGGCAAGCTGGCTCTCTGGCCAGCCCTGCTCACACTTCTGCAAGCCAAACGCGAAGTGTGGCAAAGCTATCTGTTTTTCAATTTCCTGGAAATAGGTATCTTGGCTGATGAAAGAAATTAAACATGAATTAATCAGGGGAACTCATTTGCTTGTAGAGAGCTTTATCTTGAAGTACCTTCTCATCTATTTAGTAGGGTCCACTTGATCGCCACAGTAAGATACGTAGGAAATTGCTATTATCCTCATTTTAGATAAGAAAACCAAAGTCCTAAGATCTTAAATAGCCTTTCCCAGAGAGATGCAAATAGATGAGCACCAAGGCTGGCACCCAACTCACTTGTTCTTTGTCTCACTTTTTTAACTCTTCTTTAATTTTTTAAGGTTCAATAAAAATATAACAAGGGGGATTCATAAGGTTTCTTTGGAATGGTAAAAGTAGGTCTTCTTGGAGCGTAAGGCAAACATTCAACCTTTGCAGTTCCATGACTGGCAGCAAATATGAACACCTCTGTAAACAGAGTGGCGAGAATAACTCCCAGGAGAGGGTTGTTATGCTTCTGAATGTGAGGTGACTGCAAAGCAAAGCCCAAAGGAGTTTTTTTTCTCCACATCCTGAAATCTAATTCTATTTTCTCCCAAACCATTTGACTCCAGGCACAGGGAACACAGCCCACTCACTGGATGGGAGGGCTCTGCGGCCTTGTCAGCACAACTTAGCTGATGTTCTGAAAAGTTTATTACTTCACAGAGAAAAAGAACAGTTTTATACCAGAGAAACCTGTGGACAGCACCTTCACCTAGTGACCAAAGTTGGCATCACCAGTAATGAAACAAATTGACATCATACCTTCTTAATTTGAGGCACTGAAAAGAACCCAACACTCCTGCCACGGGATTCCTACCCAAAATGCACAACCTGAAGCTACTTAGCCAGAAACATCTGGCCAGCCCAATGATGGGCAGTCTCAAAATAACTGGCGTATACGCTAAAAATGTCAGAGTTGGCTGGGCGCAGGTGGCTCTTGCCTGTAATACCAGCACTTTGGGGGGGCCAAAGCTAGAAGATCACTTGAGCCCAGGAGTTCAAAAAGGAGTTCGAGACCAGCCTAGGCAACAACATAGCAAGATCCTGTCTCTGCCAAAAATAAATTCCTTGTTAGTATAGTGGTGAGTAAAAATAAATATAAAGAAGGCAGTGCCTGTGTCTCAGTGGGTAGGGCACTTGCCCCATATACCGAGGATGGCGGGTTCAAACTCAGCCCCAGCCAAACTGCGACAAAAAAATAGCCTGGCGTTGTGGCAGGCGCCTGTATTCCCAACTACTCGGGAGGCTGAGGCAAGAGAATTGCCTAAGCTCAAGAGCTAGAGGTTGCTGTGAGCTGTGTGACGGCACGGTACTCTACCCAGGGCGATAAAGTGAGACTGTCTCTACCAAAAATAAATAAATAAATAAATACAAAGAAAAAAAATCAGGGTTATGGAAAAGAAACTGTTCCAGGTTAAAGGGGACTAAGGAGATTGAGACAACTAAATGCAGTGTGGGACCCTGGGTTGGACCTTGGACCAGGAAAACAAATGCTATTGGGACAACTGCCAAAAGTTTCATATCCATTACAAATTAAATAACAAGATCATGTCAGAGTAAGATTTTCAGAAAATCGGAAGATCTGTCTGCAACTTACTCTCAAACGGTCCTGAGAGAAACCTGTGTAAGTGTGTGTGTGTGCACGCACACACGTGCATGGGTGTCTTTAAGGAGGGCAGATGTAAGGGACTGTGAGAGTAATGGGCGATTGGGGTGGGGATGATGAAGCAAACGTGGCTGAACTGGAACACAGGATGAAAGGTAGATAAGTAATCTTTGTTCTAATCTTGCAATTCTTTAGTAAGGTTGAAATGATTTCAAAATAAAAAGGCTTAAACAATTGGTCTAAACTCCAAGTATCCTCTCATAAGACTGAAAAAAAATACAGGACTGTGGACTGCATGAGTATATTAAGTACAGCTTCCACGGAGGGGGTATCATTTAACATCGTCAATGATCAGCTTCAAGAACAATTTCAGATAAGAATGTCATTCTCTATGGGAGAACGACAATGGCAAGAATGACAGTTAAACAGCCCTCACAGGGAGGCCTAATCCACTGTAGATGCTCAGCTGTGGGAAGAGATAACCATTCCATCATCTACCAGGGAAGCCTAGGGGAATGGCACCTGGTTAGGAGCCGTTAAATGTCCTTAGCCACCAAAGGAATAGGCTGACAATGTCTAGGAGCCTTCCATAGGCCTATGGTTCAGAGCAAACTGGGAGGTACTTATTTTGAACCATCCACACAACTTCATCCTATTTATTTCCAACACCTGGAATGTCTGTGTTGTTTCCCAGTACATAACAAAGTGAAATTAAACTAGGTCCCTAATACGTAACTTATCTCAGCTATGAGCTATCTCTGGATAGCTGAATTTTCCAAAGATGGCCACAACAATATCACCCAGCCCACATGATCTTTTTTTTCCTTCTTTCTTTCTTTTTTTTAATTTTTTTTTGAGACAGAGTCTCACTCTGTTGCCTAGGCTAGAGTGACACTGGCATCATGAGAGCTCACTGCAACCTCCAACTCATGGACTCAAGCAATCCTCCTGCCTCAACCTCTCAAGTAGCTGGGACAACAAGCATGCACCACAATGCCCAGCTGATCTTTCTATTTTTAATAGAGACAGACTCTTGTTTTTGTTCAGGCTCATTTCAAACTTCTGGCCTCCAGCAAGCCTCCCATTGTGCTAAGACTACAGGTGTGAGCCACTGTGCCTGGCCCATGTGATCTTTTGAGTTTATTTTTCTATCCTATTGAATCTAGGTTGGTCAGACTGCTTTGACCTACAAAACATAGCAGAGGAGGTCAGGCATGGTGGCTTTTCTCAGCCACTTGAAACGCTGAGGTGGGAGGATCATTGGACCTCAGGAGCTTGAGATTAGCCTGGGCAATATCATAAGACCTTGTTTCCAAAAAACAAAACAAAAAAATACAGCAGAGAAGTGATGCTGTGCCAATTTGCTTCTATTTCTTACCCTAGGAGATGCTCTTAGGGGCATTCCCTGTTGGCACCCAGCCACCATGCCCTGAACGATATAGTGAGGTTACATTCAGGCACTCTGGTTGACAGCCCTAGTGGCGCCTCCAACCAACAAGCCAGCATCAACTGCCAGCCAAGTGAATGGCCTATCTGGGGCCTTAAGCTCAGTAGCTAGATAATTGCAGCCCCAGCCCACAATGGCCCACAATGGCAGGGAAGACCCTGGGTGAGAGGCAGCTGGTGAATCCAAGCCAACCTACAGGGCTACTGCACAAAAGACCCCAAGAGAGAATCTCTCTTGGTAACTCCAAGTTACAAAACTATGAGATTTATTGTTTTAAGCTACTAAAATTTGGGGGTGGGTTTCTTATAGCAGCAATAGATAACTGAAACTTTATCTATCATAATGACCAAACTGATTTAGAATGCATTTCTAAGAATACAAAACCATTAGAGAATATTCACACTGAGTAACTGGGAACACAAGCAGCATCAACACTTAGAAACAGAGATAGGCTGGGTAAATCCACTTGGCCACACTTGATTTCTTCTCTCTAGGTTACAGGAAGAAAGCTATGCTTTATCTATGTCTTTCAGAGCACTGCAGAATCTAGTTTTCTAAAACCCAAGCAAGTACCCAGCAGGGAAAACAATGAAAATAAACTTGAACGTTTAAAAGAGCAATGCTATTAATATGCACAGCCACCCAACAGTGGCTTAATTTATCTGAGATCAGGGAATAGAACAATGTGCTGTCAGAGCTTAGGAGGTCACAGGAAAAGGGATCATTAACCACATGACCTGTCTGGGCTTCTGAATTGGAGTTCAAAGGGGCTAACTAAGCCCCCTTTCAAAGCCACATCATTGCCAATGTGCTTTTACAATACACACTTGATTTGCACAGAGGGAATGTCAAAAATGTCAGTTTGGTTGGGGTTTGTATTGTGTGTGACACCATTTTAAAAATTGTTTCTAAAAAAAATTAAGTGTTTCCTTTTTATTGTCTTTCATATTGAGTATACAAAAGTATATGTATAAAACATCGAAGGTATGGGGAACGAGAAAACAAATACCCACACACCCACTGCCTAATTCAAAAGAAAGACATTATCATTATGCCAGAATCTCCTGGGTGTCCCCTCCCACCCTATTTCCTCCCCAGTCAGAGGCCATCATCAGTCTGAATTTTATAGTCGCCATTTTCCCACTTTTTAAAAAATCATTTTACCACATTTGTATTCTTAAAAACGTATTGTTTAGGTTTGCACAACTGGAAACTCAACATAAATGGAATCATACTTTTGACATTCTTCTACAACTTGTTTTTTTTTTCAGTCAATTCTACATTCTTGACATCCACCGGGGTGGTGGTGGTAGCTGTGATCCATCTATATATATTTTATTGCTGTATAATTTAGCTGGATTTTCAGAATTCAATACACTTTACTTGTATTCCTATGTTCTGCAGACCTGGTTCATACCCAGTATGGTTCACTCAGGGAGAGAAACTCTTTTTTTCTAAGCATTTTAAAATCAAGAAACATTTGCTTTTCCTTAGACCTCTCAACTCCCAAAGCAATTCCTATTACCAGGGCACCTCTCTTAAGGAGATGATTCTAGTAGTTTTGACAGTATATATAGAATCCCAGCTGTGTTAAAAGCTGACTATCTTTCCTGCCTGCATCAGAGATGGCATGTATTATACTCTGAAAGTGCAGGGCATTCCATTAACATTCCAGTAATTTCTCTTTGCTGAAGTGGCAGAAACACCCTGCTGCACAAAATAGAAGCCACAATCCTTTATCCTTTAAAAATTTCCAAGTGAGGGCGGCGCCTGTGGCTCAGTGAGTAGGGCGCCGGCCCCATATGCCAAGGGTGGCGGGTTCAAACCCGGCCCCAGCCAAACTGCAACAAAAAAATAGCCGGGTGTTGTGGCGGGCGCCTGTAGTCCCAGCTACTCAGGAGGCTGAGGCAAGAGAATCGCGTAAGCCCGAGAGTTAGAGGTTGCTGTGAGCCGTGTGACGCCACGGCACTCTACCGGAGGGCGGTACAGAGAGACTCTGTCTCTACAAAAAAAAAAAAAAAAAAAATTTCCAAGTGAAATAGCCCAGAGAAGAGAATGTTTAAGGAACTGACCACAGGAGAATAAGCTGATGACCGGCCAAGAAGGGAAGAGGAGGCAAAGGGCTGGAGTTCCTGTACAGGTTTGATGTCAGCATCTCTATGTCTGCCAGGTGACCCCACTCCTGCCCTCCAGGTTCTCCTCCCCTTTTAACTTCAATCCCACTGTTACGGTCCGAATGTTTGTGCGTCCTCAAAATTCCTATGTTGAAACTATAACCTCCAAGGTACTATCAGGAGAAGGGGGCCTTGGGGTGATTAAATCATGATTTAATGAGGTCAGAGTCCTCCCTAATGACTCGGTACTCTTATGAAAGAGATCCCAGAGAGCTCCCTCACCCCTTCCCCCACATGCTAAATCTGCCAGTCTCTTGATCTTGGATTGCACAGCCTCCCTAACTGTAAGAAATACATTTCTGCTGTTTACAGGCTACCTAGCATATGGTATTCTGTTGTAGCAGCCTGAACAGACTAAGACAGACACATACTGAGCACCTACTGTGCAACAATAAATCCAGACAGTCCTCATGTTCAAGGCAGTCTAGCAGGAGACTGCTAAGTGATCGTAAAATGCTAACATAGTGCAACGAGGTGCAGATCAATGAGGCCTCACCTTATGCAGTGCTCTGCTCAAACATTAGCAACTCAGAATAGCCTTTTCTGAATGCCTGATCTACTCCCCTCTGCACTCTGTCATCTGCCCTGGTTTACTTCCTTTCACAGTGCATATGGCCACCTCATGTTATACATGCTGTCCACTGTCATGTAAGCTCCAAGAGAGCAGGGACTTTTGCCATATTCAGTACTGCATCCTCAGCACCAATAAGAGCAAAGTTTATAGCAATAAGTGCGTACACCAAAAAAGTAGAAAAGCTTCAAACAACCTACTGATGCATCTCAAAGAACTAGAAAAACAAGAGGAAACAAACCCAAAATTAGTGGAAGAAAAGAAATAATATCAATCAGGGAAAAAACAAATGAAATTGAAACAAAAAATACAAAAGCTCATTGAAATGAAAAGTTGGTTTTTGAAAAGATAAAGAAAATTGGGCGGCACCTGTGGCTCAAGGAGTAGGGCGCCAGTCCCATATGTCGGAGGTGGTGGATTCAAACCCAGCCCTGGCCAAAAAACCACACACACACACACAAAAAAAAAAAAAAAAAAAAAAAGAAGAAGAAGAAAAGATAAAGAAAATTGACACACTTTTAGCCAAACTAAGAAAAAGAGAAGGGTGAAATACACAAAATCAGAGATGCAAAAGGATATTGCTGAATACAAAGGATCATTAAAGACTATTATGAGCAACAAATTGGAAAACCTAGAAGAAATAAATTACTAGAAACACACATATACAACATATTAAAATTGAACCAGGAAGAAACCTAAAACCTGAATAAACCAGTAACAAATAATGAAAGAGAAGCAATAAAAGTCTCTCCTCAAAGAAAAGTCCATGATCTAATGATTTCACTGCTGAATTCTACCAAGAATTCAAAGAACTAATACCTATCCTACTTAAACTATTCCAAAAAATTGAGGAGGAGGGGATACTCCCAAACTCGTTCTATGAGATCTGCATCACCCTGCTATCAAAACCAAAGACACAAGAAAAAAAGAAAACTATAAGCCAGTATCTTCGATGAACAAAGATGCTAATATCCACAACAAAGTACTAATAAACTGAATTCAACAACACATAAGATTATTCGTTATGGTCGAGTGGGATTCATCTAAACATGCAAAGATGGTTCAATGTATGCAAATTAATGCAATACATATCAATAGAACAAAGGACTAAAACCATATGATTATTTCAATTGATGCTGAATAAGCATTTGTTAAAATTCAATATCCCCTTCATGATAAAAACTCTCAAAAAACTGGGTGTAGAACGAACATACCTCAACACAGTAAAAGCCATATGCGACAGACTCACAGCTACTAAGTATCATACCAAATGGCTAAAACTGAAAGCCTTTCTTCCAAGGCTTTGGAAACAGACAAGTATGCCCACTTTCACCACTGCTATTTAATATAATTGTGGAAGTTCTAGCTAGAGCAGTGGTTCTCAACCTTCCTAACGCTGCAACCCTTTAATAAAATTCCTCATGTTGTGGTGACCCCCCAACCATAAAATTATTTTTGTTGTACTTCATAACTGTAATTTTGCTAGTAGTAATGAAAATAATTTTATGGTTGGGGGTCACTACAACATGAGGAACTGTATTAAATAGTTGCAGCATTAGGAAGGTTGAGAACCACTGAGCTAGAGCAGTCAGATAAGGGAAAGAAATAAAAGGCATCCAAATTGGAAAGGAAGAAGTCAAATTATCCTTGTTTGCAGACGATATGATCTTCTTATCTAGAGAAGCCCAGAGACTCCAGAAAAAAACTATTAAGAGTAAACAAATTCAGCAAAGTTGCAGGATACAAAATCAACAGATATCAGTAGCATTTGATATATGTCAACAGTAAACAACCTGAAAAAGAAACCAAGAAATTAATTCCATCTATAATAGCTATAAGTAAAATAAAGTATCTAGGAATAAAACGAATGAAAGAAGTGAAAGATCTCTACACTAAAAACTGTAACACATTAGCTGGGCACAGTGGCTCATACCTGTAATCCCAGCACTCTGGGAGGTTGAAGTGGGTGGACTGCCTGAACTCAGGAGTTCAAGACCAGCCTGAGCAAGAGTAAGACCCCTGTCTCTATAAAAAAAATTTATAGCCAGGCATCATGGCAGGTGTCTATAATCCCAGCTACTTGGGAGGCTGAGGCAAGAGTTTTCTTCAGGGCAAGATCACCTGAGCCCAAGAGTTTGAGGTTGCTGTGAGCTATGACACCATAGCATTCTACTGAGGGTGACAAAGTGAGACTCTGTCTCAAAAAACGTAACAAAACAAACTTTAACACATTGATGAAAGAAATTAAAGAGGACATACATAAAACATGGGAAGATATTCCATGCTTATGGATCGGAAGAATTAATATCGCTAAAATGTCCATACTATCCATAGCAACCTATAGATTCAATGCAATCCCCATCAAAATACCAATGACATTCCTCACAGAAAGATAAAATACTCCTAAAATTTACATGGAACCACAAAAGACCCAGAATAGCCAGAGCTATGTTGAGCAAAAAGAACTGGAGGAATGACATTAGCTCACTTTAAAATATACTACAGAACTACACAAACAAACAAGTTAGCATAATAACAGACATATACGACCAATGGAACAGAGTGGAGAACCCAGTAACAGATCCACACATCCATAGCGAACTTCTCTTCAACACAGGTGCCAAGAACATACACTGGGAAAAAGACAATCTCTTAGACAAATGGTAGCTGGAAAACTGGATATCCATATAGAGAAGAATGAAACTAGACCCTATCTCTTGCCATATACAAAAATCAAATCAAAATGGATTAAAGACGTAAATCTGAAGACCTGAAACTATGAAGCTACTAAAAGAAAACATTGGGAAAATGCTTCAGGACATTACTCCGGGCAAGAACTTCTTGAGTAACATCCCCAAAGCACAGGCAAACAAAGCAAAATTGGACAAATGGGATCACATCAAACTAAAAGCTTCTGCATAACAAATAATCAACAAAGGGAAGAGACAACCCACAGAATGTGAGAAAATATTCACAAACTACCCATCTGACAAGAGATTAATAACCAGAATATATAAGGACCTCTAACGATTCAATAGGAAAAAAAATCAAATAATCTAATTAAAAATGGAGAAAGGATCTGAACAGGTATTTCTCAAAAGAAGATATGCAAATGGCCAACAGGTGTATGAAAAAATGCTCATCATCACTAGTCTTCAGAGAAATGCAAATCAAAACTACGAGATATCAACTCACCCTAGTTAAAAGAACTTTTATCCAAAAGACAGGCGATAACGAAAGCTGGTAAGGATGCGGAGAAAGGGGAACCCTCGTACACTGTTGGTGGGAATGTTAATGAGTGCAACCACTATGGAGAACAGAATGGAGGTTCCTCAAAAAACTAAAATTAGAATTATCATAAGAGCCAATAATCCCACTGCTGGATATATATCCAAAAGAAGGGAATTAAGTTAAGTATATCAAAAAGATATCTGCATTCCAGCTGGGTGCCCATGCTCAGTGGTTAGGGCGCTGGCCACATGCTCGGGGCTGGTAGGTTTGAACCTGGCCCAGGCCAGCTAAACAAACAAACAAAAAGAAAACAGCTGGGCGTTCTATTGGGCGCCTGTAGTCCCAGCTACTAGGGAGGCTGAGGCAAGAGAATTGCTTGAGCCCAAGAGTTGGCAGTTGCTGTGAGGTGTGACAGCACAGCACTCTATGGAAGGTGACAAAGTAAGACCCTGTCTCAATAACAAAAAAAAAAGGTATCTGCATTCCTGTTTATCACAGCCCTATTCACAATAGCCAAGATTTGGAATCCATCATAAGATGAATGGATAAAGAAATTGTGTTACGTAGACAAAATGGAATACTACATAGCCATAAAAATGAATGAGATCCTGCCATTTGAAACAACATGGATGGAACTGGAGAACACTATGTTAAGTGAAATAACTAATGAAAGCATAGAAAGACAAGTATCGCATGTTTTCACTCATATGTGGGAACTAAATATTAAAAACAATTGATCTCATGGAGACAAAGAGTAGAATGACAGTTATCAGAGGCTGGGAAAGGTAGCAGGGAGTGGGAGATGGAGTGGGGGATAGTTAATGGGTATAAAAATATAGTTAGATAGAATGAACAATATTTGATAACACAACAAAGCGGACTGTACATACTTTAATATACTTTAAAATAACTAAAAGAGCAGAATTGGAATGTTCTTAAAACAAAGAATTGGTAAATTCCTGAGGTAATAGATACTCCTCCTCTAAAAAAAGAAAGAAAACTACCATTTGGATACCTGCCAATGTTGATGGCAAAAAAAAAAAAAAATACCCTGTAACAATCAACCGTGAGTGAACTACAACAGCAGCAGTAAGGCAGGAGGCACATAACCCTTTCCGTCTTCTTTCTTCACATATTATCACACTGGAAGGACTAGAGAACCAGCTAAGAGGGGGAAAAGAAGTTTAGAAAAGAAATGTTCCCTCTTAAGGAAGCTGGGGCCACTGGCTCTAAACAAAGGGGAAAGGAAGAACTTTAAGCTGGATATAACATTTGAATTTTAAATAGGCCAGAATGAATATTTTAATACCCAAAAGGACACAGAAAGTTAGCAAATCTGAAATCTGCCCAGAAATAGCAACTTGGCAAAACATGGTTAAAGGAAGTGTTTGTAGGTAAATAAAGCCATGTCATATCTGTAACTCTATTACAAACAAAACAAACAAACAAACAAAAAAAAAACAAAAAACTTGCAAGTCAAAATGACTCCTTGATCCATGGAGTACAGAATGGATGTGGTATTAGCAGCATGAAAATAACATTACAATCTCCTTGTACATCTCCATTAGGGCTCTTAGGTAACCAGGTGGATTGTCCCCAGCAGTAATATTCTGAAAGAAATCTTTTTTTGTGAGCAGTAAATCTCAACCTTAAGCCTAAAATATTCAGTAAAGCATGCTGTAAACAGATGTGCTGTCATCCAGGTGGTGTTGTTCCATATATAGAGCACAGTCAGAGGAGATTAGAGCAGATTTAGTATCATTTGGGGGGGGGGGCTAGGATTTTCAGAGTGGTCAACAAACACTGGTTTCAACCTAAAGTCATCAGCTGCACTGATCCCTAACAAGGGAGTCAGCCTGTCCTTTGAAGCCAGACGTTGACTTCTCCTCCCTAGCTATGAAAATCCTAGATGACATCTTCTGATAGAAGGCTGTTTCATCTACACTGAAAATCTATTGTTTAGTGTGGCCACCTTCATCAACTAACTTAGCTAGAGCTTCTGGATAACCTGGTGCCATTTGTACATCTTGTACTTTTATATTCTGAAGATGGTTTCTTCTCTTAAACCTCAGGGACCATCCTCTGCTACCTTCAAATGCTTCTTCTGTAACTTCCTCACATCTCTCAGCCTTCGCAGAATGGAAGAGGATTTGAGCCTTGCTCTGGATTAGGCTTTGCCTTAAGGGACTGGTGTGTCCAGTTTGATCTTGTACCTAGGCCTCTCCAACTTTCTGTGTGTTAGCAGTAACACCGTATTGCTTTCTTGACATTCATGTGTTCACTGGAGTAGCGCCTTTTTTTTTTTTTTTTTTTTGTAGAGACAGAGTCTCACTGTACCGCCCTTGGGTAGAGGGGTGGAGTGCCGTGGTGTCACAGCTCACAGCAACCTCCAACTCCTGGGCTTACACGATTCTCTTGCCTCAGCCTCCCGAGCAGCTGGACTACAGGCACCGGCCACAACGCCCACCTATTTTTTTTGTTGCGGTTTGGCCGGGGCTGGGTTTGAACCTGCCACCCTCGGTACATGGGGCCGGTGCCCCACTCACTGAGCCACAGGCGCCACCCTGGAGTAGCGCTTTTAATTTCCTTCAAGAACTTTTCCTTTGAAACTTGTCTAATATTTGGTTCAAGAGGCCTAGTTTTTGGCTTATCTTGTGACGTGCCTTCCTCACTAAGCTTAACTGTTTCTTGTTTTTGATTTAAAGTGAGGGATGGGACTCTTCTTGTCACCTGAACACTCAGAGGACATTGTACAGTTATTAATTGGCTTAATTTCAATATGTGTCGTGGGGAATAGTGTGGTCTAAGGAGAGGGAGAGAGAAGTACAGTTCATGGTGCCCCCAAACAATTACAGTAATAACATCAAAGATTACTGATCATATAACAGATATAATAATGAACAAGTCTGATGTATTGCGAGAATTATCACAATGTGACATAGAGACACCAAGTGAGTATGCGCTGTTAGAAAGATAACGCTGACAGTCTTGCTGACATAAAGTTTCTGCAGATCTTCGATTTGTAAAAATAATAAAAAAAAAACAACCAAACCCCAGGATCTGCAAAGTACAATGAAGTGAAGCACAATAAAACTAGGTGTGTCTGTAGTTCTTATTTCTACAGAAGGTAAGACCTTTTTTTGTTCATCCAAGTGAAATTTATGGTAATGATCATGAAACCTGCAGGCTATTATCCCTGCAGGGATCATGAGTCTATATCCTGGAAGAGAGAGGATAGAATCTAGAAATGCCCCAGTTGTGAACCAGGATTTCCTTTCTTTTAATATAAATGTCCCAAATTAACACAAGACTAGTGACACATGGGTAAAAGCCCATAAGGCTCAGAAATAAAGGGAAATAGAAATTGTAGCACCTACATAATAAATTTAAAGAGGTTACAAGGGAGCAGTACTATAAGCAAAGACAGGCAATACTAGCACAGAAAGAACCTAATGAACTAAAATAAATAAATAAATAAAAACATGCTATTAATTCAGTGATGCTCTATGAAAGGATTTGTCCTATGTGGGAGAGAGACATCAACAAAGGGCATTAGTATTCTATGAAAACCATAGTGATCTCTGAGAAAAATAATAGTGAAAAAGTCTGTTAGGAACCAACACATCAGAAATAAGAGCTAATGTCACTTTGAAATATTTTTAAGAAATTCCCAAATGGTCATTAAATTTGTGTTTTATCCTATGTTCTCTGAACTAAATGGATGTACTAAACAAGGTTTATATGATTCTCCCTACATAAAAACCTTCCTACTTTCCCAAATTAAATCATATTTCTCTTTTAGCCCTACTGAAGATGTTTCCATTGTATTGCTAGATTTACTGAGTCACTAGTCAGTTACTATTAGTAAAATATTTTAATGACTTAAAACAGTGGTTATACAGTTATTAAAAATTTATTTTCCAGGGCGGCACCTGTGGCTCAGTGGGTAGGTGCCGGCCCTATATACGGAGGGTGGCGGGTTCAAACCCGGCCCCAGCCAAACTGCAACAACAACAACAAAATAGCTGGGTGTTGTGGTGGGCACCTGTAGCGCCTATAGTCCCAGCTACTCGGGAGGCTGAGGCAAGAGAACAGCTTAAGCCCAGTAGTTGGAGGTTGCTGTGAGCTGTGTGACACCACGGCACTCTACTGAGGGTGACAGAGTGAGACTCTGTCTCTACCAAAAAATTTATTTTCCAGTTACATGGTTTTATTGGTGAGTTTGCCCAATTCCTAACAAAAAAGAGTCAGGCATGTAGTGGTATTCCCAGCTACTTGGGAGGCTGAAGCAGGAGGATCACTTGAGCCCAGGAGTTTGAAGCTGTAGTGAGCTATGATCACACCTGTGAGTAGCCACTGTATTCCAGCCTGGGCAACACAGCAAGACTCCACATCTTAATAAAGTTATATGTGTATATACAATATACATTTGTTTCATTAAAAAAAAAAAACCCATACTGCTGATCATGGCTGACAAGTTATTACTATCTCTCTGATAAAGAAACAGAAAATGAAGTTAAGGGGGAGGGGGCAGCACGTGGGCAGGAGCCCAAGCACAATGGGAATCACTTCAATCCAGATCCAATCAAAGGAGAAAGGAAAATGCCAGAAAAGCAGAATGGCATTCACAGATCTAAAGAGAAAATGCGAATGCATCACCTTGGCAAATAAGAGTTGTATTCACCAGGTAATAAACCCCCTAAAGGTCCTTATTTGCCCAGAAGATACAGAGTCAGACAGGTAACTCAAAGGCCAGCATTTCTCCCGCTCACCTCTTCTGGCTGGCCACATCTCATGGGACAGCAGGAGGCACAACACTAGCTGGCACGAAGTCCCACCAAACTGACTCTCAATTGTCAGACTGTCTGGCCAAGGGGAGAGATGCTTACTTGGTCATCACAGGAGAAGATGACCTCTTAGAAGCACTTCCAGGAAACTCGCATCTTTTCAGAGGGGATCCGAGGCTCCCAGTGGGGGAGGAAGTTGTCATTCGCTGCCCCCTCTTCATCTTCTCTGTCTACAGGGGACACAGAACAGCATAGACATAGCCCATGATTGGTACCACTCCCACAGTTTCTAAAAATAATACCCCAGATAAACAATGCACAGCTTTCTTTTAGAGGGATCAATATGAAGCTATAATGCTTCACATGACAGGAATCTTTGCAGGGAGGTACTATGAGGTCATCACATTTAGATTACCCAGTAATGCTGGGCACAGTGATGTACGCCTGTAACTCCAGCTATTTTGGAAACTGAGGTGGGAGGATTGCTTGAGGCCAGAAATTGTAGACCAGCCTGGGCAACATAGTGAGACCCTATTTCTAAATAATTACATAATAGGTTTAAATAAGTTTTAGCCTCAAAATGTAGAGATTTTCTTCTCCTTGCAAAGAACTAACAACAGAACCATACTATGGTCCCGGACATATGAGTACAAAGATGTAAAATCACTACAAAAAATTACAAGTGGGTGAAATGCATTATAACATTCAAGACAGCAGGCTGTGGACCCTGACCGTACACACGGTGTGACAGGTACTGCAACCCCACCCAGCCCTCCATGTCTTCTCCATCACCTCCTTCAACAGAAGGCAGAAGAAAATGGACATCAGCGCTTTGCCCACAGAAGGTTCTCTCTACCACACTTTTCTGCAGTGAATCCTTATACGGTCCCCACACCCATGTGCATCAATGCCCTTCTATAGTAATCTACCCTGCAAAGCCTGAAACATGCAGCTCTCTTTTTAAAAGGGCCACAATAGATTTGAAAAGCAAATATGGTATTACAAAATGCTCAACAGCATGATTTCCTAAATTTTTATACTTTGGCTTTATCAGTCCCAAGTATGTGTCCACAATGCTCCCATTTATGGGGAAGTATTTCCCCTCAGAACATGTAAAATCAAGCCCATGTGATATGAATTGCATCTATAAAGCCACTGCAAGAAAAGTACACATATATTTCAGAACTGAATAAAGGAAAGTTGTATCTAAAAAAAAAAAAGGTCCAATAGTACAGCCATGGGCCAGTTTTAAAATAAGTACACACATTATTTCCAACTCTTCCCTTCAGTAGGTGAAGCTGAATTCTTCC
This sequence comes from Nycticebus coucang, assembly GCF_027406575.1. NCBI lineage: Eukaryota > Metazoa > Chordata > Mammalia > Primates > Lorisidae > Nycticebus > Nycticebus coucang. The sequence continues at coordinate 18,815,101 of NC_069804.1, forward strand.
CTCCCCTTGGGTGGGGGTTCATCTGAGTGACTGCAGCCTCCCCCTTGTGGTGTCTCTCAGATCCCTTGCTTTGGGAGAAGCCAGCTGCCACGTCTGGATACTCGAGCGGCCTCTCGGACAGGCCCAAGCAGTGAGGAGCTGAGGCCTCCTGCCAACAGTCATGAGTGAGCTGTCTCATAAGAGGCCCAGTCAAGCTTTCAGATGGTGCAGCTCTGGCCAGCATCTTGACCACAGCCTCATGAAAGACTCTGTAACAGAACCACCCAGCCAATTCACTCTGAGTCATTATCTATTCTTTTAAGCTGCCAAGATCCGAGGTAATTTGCTATGTAGCAATTGGTAACTAACAAAAGTAGTATGGCATATACGTATGTATAATTTCTAAATAAATATACATAATTGGGAATACCTGTTCCACATTTACTTTATACTAATGGTGTCAATATGCCATCAACAATGTTTAAAAACTACTGTTGTGGGTAAAAATTGATCTAGAACTTCAGTTCTGGTTATTCTCACAGGTAAGACTACCTCAGAATCAGATAACCACAAACAGAAAAGATTCTTGGAACATTCCTGCTGACTCCTGTCCTTTGGAGGGCAGACTATACCAAGGACATCATTAAGAATTTGCTCTAAGACACTAAGATTTAGGAGGGCCAAAAAAGTTAAATAATTTTTGCAAGGTTAGGAAAAATTTTAAACCCCATCTATTGTTCCCTTTGAGCAGACCCTGGAAGACTGATGGAGACAGACCCAGGGGAAGTGCAGGAAGCAATCACATTGTCACATAAACCACAGTCTAGAGGAGTGGGGGGAATTAAACCTACCGGAGAGGCCTCTGCTCCTGCAGGGGATCCTTTTCCAGCATCTCCTACGCCAGGTGTCGATGTAGCCTTCTTCCGCTCAGGGTTTCGAGTGGGAGAAGACTTGTAAGAAGATTTAAGAGAGCCAGCAGGAGCTATACGAGGACAGGTATGAAATACTGGAAAGTTACAGTATAACAGTCATAGAGAAAGGGAGTACAGATGGAAAAAGTAGGGAGAGCAGGGAGTTAGGAAGAACATACATTTCTGTTAAAATGAGACCTGGGCAATCCATACTGTCAAACACCATACTTTGCTATTGTACACAGAATCAATTCTGTCCTGAAATAGCTCCCATACTCAAGTCAAGTTCATTTAAGAGGTTAGAAGTCTGCACTTTGGAGTCAGGTAGACCTGTACTGCCACCTACACAGCTGGATCACCTTGAGTAGGTTACGTAACTTCTCCAAACATCAATTTCCTCATGTGTAATAATGACTGCTGCCCTTCCAAAGGCCTGCTTACAAGGCTCGCCCTTGGCCAGCATCTGGGAACTTAGATTTTAGGAGCGGCCCCACCATTAACTGATGAGTGCTGAAACTGTGTAAATAGTACAATCTATGTTGAACACTTGCCTTTCTTCCGGGAGTCTGGAATTTGGTTGTATACCTGCCAGGGGATGCCTACGTGATCGGCCCCCAATAAAATCCTCGGTTACTGAGTCTCTGGTGAGCTTCCCAGGCTGGTAACATTTCATGTGTTGTCACAACTCATTGCTGGGGGAATTAAGCATGTCCTGTGTGATGGGGGAATTAAGCACGTCCTGTGTGATTCCCCGGAGAGAGGACTCTTGGAAATTTGCACCTGATTTCCTCCCGGCTTTGCCTCACGTGCTTTTCCCTTTTGCTGATTTTGCTCTGTGCCTTTTACTGTAATAAATCATAGCCGCGAGTATGGTTATGTGCTGAGTCCTGGTGAACCATCAAACCTGGGGGTGGTCTTGAGGACCCCTGACACAATTAGTGTCAGAAGGGGAAATTAGTAGATTGACCCCAATTAACTGAAATTTGGTAAAAAACACTGTTTGGGAAAAGGAAGGATAAAGGGGCAGAAGACAATGAACTGTGGTGTCTGGGGGGCTATGAAGTCATCCACGGCATGAAACAGCAGCTGAGCTGCTGTCAGCTCTGAGAAATAGAAGTTACTGATGAAATCTGAAAGTGATCCATGTGGCTCCAAGAGAGGCTGCTCAATGGATCCCCTGGCTGCTTTTGGGCCCTGCTAGCTGAAGTGAGGGGGGAAGAGCCGCCCAGCTGACGACTATTGGTTTTTGTTTGTCCTCCAAGTGGAAGTAGGACACAACTTCCTTGCTTTTTGCCACCAGTAGGTGGGCTGGAATTTAAACTCTTGAGCGCTGGAACCAGAACAAGTCTCCACAAGTGATTTTTTTTGTTATGACTTTTGCCTAATGGAGCCTCTGAAAAAAGGGAGATGTGAAAAGACGCAATTCCCAGAAGGAAACATACTTTCGGGGTTTTAAAAATCAACGAGGGAGTCAGGAGTGGTGGCTTATGCCTGTGATCCTAGCACTCTGGGAGGTTGAGGTGGGAGGACTGCTTGAGGTCAGGTGTTTGAGACCAGCCTGAGCAAGAACGAGACCCCCTCTCTACAAAAATAGAAAAATTACCCAGGCATTGTGGCAGATGGCTACAGTCCCAGCTACTTGGGAAACTGAGGCAGGAGGATCACTTTAGCCCAGGAGTTTGAGATTGCTGTGAGCTATTATGACATCACTGCACTCTACCCTGGGCAATAGAGTGAGACTCTGTCTCAAAATCATCATCATCATCATCATCTCACCTCACCTCACCTAATGTGTATGATGCGGTGGCACATTTCAAAACTATTAAGAAAAAGATATAATTGTGATGGATGTATTAATCAGTTCAATGTAAGCATTTCACATTGTATATCAAATCAGTACGCTGAACCCCATAAATGCATCAATGCACGTAGTTACGATTTAATAAAAAGTAATAACAATAATAATCAACTGGGGACCATTGTAGATACAGAATAGCCCTCCCTGGGGCCTGAAACTGTAAAAACATCCTGGATGCTGCTAGACTTCTGGGTCACATACAAGTGTCCACAGGACAGGGTGTACTCTCTCAGGGGACCATCTAAAATCAAGCTGCTCACTGGCTCTTATTTCTGATGCAAAGCCTGACTGTTTTCCTAATATGTGAGTCCTGCAAAAGCTGGAAGTTAAGCAAAGGAGGACACTATAGGCAATGTGACACCTTCACCCATCCCAGACAGATCAGACCCCACCCCCTCTGGGGGATGTGTCACTGCTGTCAACATCTTGTGTTTGAACAACAGACTGAGAGCCTGACTCTACTTGCCTCCCTTCCTTCCAGTGACACACACCTTAGTTTAACACCAACTTGTTAAACGCAACTGTCCTCTGAAAGGGAGTGTGATCTTTTCTAGGAGGCTCACTGTCTAAATGATTAGGATGAAAGGGAGAGGTGGTGGTACAAATCTATTATGAAATTTTTTGAAAATTTAGGATTTTGTCTTAATACCTGAACATAATGGGTCTTCCTGGTTAAGTTGAATAAAAGTGGTTCTTTTGTAAAAATACTTTTATCCTTTCTTTGAAAAGTCTAGGTAAGAGTAGGGGATAATTGAGTAAATATAAAGTTTTGATTACTAAATAGGACATGGAGGAAAAAAAACAACAAAACCTGGCACCAGGTTTAGGGAGAGGGGTGTTCCTAAGTCAGTCCTCAATACAAGGGTTTGTAAAAAAGAAAAAAATCCTGGCACCTGGAGTGGTATAGGGGAGGTGAAGGACATCTGTGATCTTTGTTTTCCAGAAGTGCTCCTGGAAGCTCTCCCTGTACATGAAGGAAAATTCCCTGTGGTGCTGCAAGTCCTTGGATTTAGACCAGTGATTTTCTTTTTCTTTTTTTTTTTGCAGTTTCTGGCCAGGGATGGGTTTGAACCCGCCAACTCCGACATATGGGGCCAGCACCCTACTCCTTTGAGCCACAGGCACTACCCTAGACCGGTGATTTTCAAATGTGTGCCATGAAAAATTTTAAAGATCATTAATTAAACTATTTTCAAAAGACGTTCAAAGCACAGGCAGTGCCTGTAGCTCAACGGGTAGGGCGCCGGCCACATATACCAAGGCTAGTAGGTTCAAACCTGGCCTTGGCCAGTGAAAACAACAACGACAACTGCACCAATAAAAAAAATAGCCAGGCGTTGTGGCAGGCACCTGTAGTCCCAGCTACTTGGGAGGCTGAGGTGAGAGAATTGCTTAAGCCCAAGAATTTAAGATTGCTGTGAGCTGTGACACCACAGCACTCTAACCCAGGGCAACAGCTTGAGACTCTGTCTCAAAAAAAAAAAAAGAAGTTCAAAGCACAATAAGTATATTTTCTTTTTACTTTTTTTTAGGTTTATTTTTATTTATTTATTTCTTTATTTATTGCAGTTTTGGGGGGGTTTGGGGGTTTGCAGGGCTGGGTTTGAACCTCTCTTTTTACTTTTTGTTGATCAACATAATTTAAGTGTGCCTTAGGTATCCTGCAGAAGTTTAACTATCAGTTCAAGTGTGCTGTGAGATTAAAAAAAAAAAAAAAAAAGGTTGAAAAACATTGATTTAGACCAATGGCTGAGCCTAGAGGGCTGGCGTGAGATAGGGTGACGATGAGCTGGTGGGGGTGGGCCAGCTGCTGCAGATCCCCACAGGATACTTCCAGGTGCTGTTCACATTTGCCAGGCCAACTAAATAGGATCACTGACAGAACTGTTTAGGACTGACACCTCAGGAAACCCCCCGGAACCAGACCACTTGCACTGTACTGAGCACCCTGGGGTGGGAGGTACCAGGGGAAAGGCCACACTGGGGCTGCCTGGCCAATGCACATCCCACTCAGGGTACCCTAACGTGGTCAACTGTGTTTTCAGGAGACCACATGAAACCCCAGGACTGCACTTCTTGTGTGCTGTGACTATCGCGACACTGCCTCAGCCCTGGAAAGCATTCAGGTCCGCTTTAACTTACTGGCCGGAGCTGTGCTGGGCCCAAGTTGACACCTCAGGCTAAGTAAAAGGATTACTGCAGCAAGTGACAGAAGACAGACTTTTATGGTTAATGGGATTTGCTTTCACTGCTCAGTCCAGAACCCCAAAAGGACATAACTGAGCTCAATATTGCAGGTTGGTCTTACCCTGCTGTGTGGAGTCCTACTGATAATTCTTCTAATGCCTTGGCCAAGGGTCAAGGGGGGTAGACTGTGCACAAAAGAGTTAATATAGTAGACCTGATTGCTGTTGCCAGAAAGGCCCACTTACAAGGTTGGCCCTCGGCCTGCCTCTGTGAACTTAGATTTTGGGAGGGTTTCACTGTTAACTGAAGAGTGGCTCTCTGTGCCTAAACTGTTTGTAGAAACAATATGGTGTATGCTGAATACCTGCTTTCCTTCTGGGAACCTGGAATTTGGGTATGTGCTGGGCGAAGGTTACATATGACCAGCCTCCAGGAGAAACCCCAGGCACTGAGTCTCTAACGAGATTCCCTGGTTGGCAAAATATCACACGTGTTTTTACAACTCATTACTGGAGAAAAGGCATTCTGAGCGGCTACACTGGAAAGGACTCTGGAAGCTTGTGTCTGGTCATCCCTGAACTTTGTCACATGTGCCTATGCCGATTTTGCAGTGTACCTTATCTTGGATGAGTACAAATATATACTGAGTCTTGTGAGTTCTCCTAGAAAATCACTGATCCTGAGGTTGGTTTAGGGAGCCCCGGTACAGTCCTCACTCTCAAAATGAGGATATGTCGTACTTGTCAGGGTTTTTTTGTTTGTTACATAATTCGTATACCGTAAGATTCACCCTTTTAAAAGTATACAGTTCAGTGGTTTTTAGTATATTCACAATTTGTGCAACCATAACCACAGCCTAATTCCAAAACATTTTCAAGACCCCCCAAAACAAACTATCCATTAAGCAGCCATTTCCCTTTCTTTCCTCCCCTCGTCCTTGACAACCACTCATCTATTTTCGGTCTCTATGGATTTGCCTATTTCAGACATTTAATATAAATGGAACCATACAATTTGTGGCCTTTTGTGACTGGTTTCTTTCATTTAGCACAATATTTTCAAGGTTTGTCCATCTTATAGCATGTATCAGGACTTTGTCTCCTTTTATAGCCTAATATTCTACTTTATGGATATACCACTTTCTGTTTATCCATTCACCTGTGATGGGTATTTGAGTTGTTCCCACTTTGTGGCTTTTGTGAACAAATTGCTGCATAAACATATGGTTTTCCTAACCTAGGAGTGGAAGTGTTGAGTCATATGGGGTAACTGAGTTTAACTTCTTGAGGAACTGCCAGATCATTTTCTGTAGTGGCTACACCACTTTTACCTTTCCCCCAGCAGCGTATGAGGGTCCAGTGTCTACACACCTTCACCAACACTTATTTCACCTTTTAAAAAAATTTCGCCATCCTAGTGGGTGTAGGGTGATATCTCACTGTGATTTTAATTTGCATTTCCCTAATGATTAATGATGTTCAGCATCTTGCCATGTGCTTATTGGCTGTTTGTATATTTTCTTTGCAAAAATAGTGTGACTGTTTGGAAGCAGCTACAACTAGGTAGAGCTTTTATGTCCTTTACATGTCATCACACTGAATACACCATCTTGGGAATTGAAATCAGACCTGACCTTATGTGGATAAAGATCTGGTCCAGTGTTTCTCAGATTTTAACGTGCAGGTTGGATGGGGGCTGAGAGTCAGCCTTCCAACCAAGTTCCCACGTGATGTTGCTGTTACTAGTCCATAGACCACCAGGCTTTGAGTAGTGAGAGTCTAGACACTTGTTGAGTGATTACTCTGCGCCAATTATTGTGCTCTCATGTGCATGCACTGTCTTATTTAATCTTCATAATAATCTAAAATAACTCCCTTGTACTAGAGGAGCAAACTGAGGCTTACAGGAATTAATTTACTTTACAAACTGGTAAGAGCTAGTGAGTGGTAGAGCTGGTTATGGGACTCCATAGACTGTGGTCTACACGCTACTTTGCCAAATCATCTCATAGTTAAGAAAAGTATACTAACCTCCACAGTCATCAAGTAGTCTTTTTTTCTAATGTACATGCCCTCTAATAATTTACTCACCTCTGTGACACTTAATAAAACATAGAACAGCAAACACTGATGGGTAGAAAATGTTATCAACCATTGAAGACATTTCACAAAGCTAGCGAACAGGAAGCAAAATACAAAAAATCAGGAATAAATCATAGGCTGACCAGCACCTCTTGGGGCATTTTCCTTGGTATCAATAGCTTGACCTCTTTTACCTGAGTCACTGGCCTGCTCAGAGAGCACAAGTGTACTTCTGCTTCTGGCTAAAGAAGCCTGTGTGGGTGTCAACAGTCGCATAACAAGAAATTCCATGGGACTATGGTGCGTGCGATGAGCTGAGGGATGGAATCAAATGAAAATTTTAAAAAGCAAAATTAAAACAAAATGAAATGTTTAAACAATATAGTGCATGATGCAAATTAACTTTTGGGTGGCAGAATTAAAATGGAAAATAAGTATGTTCTAACAAAGGATGGTTTTGGATTCTGTCATAGTAAAATAAAACAAATGATGGTGTCATTTAGAGTTTGGGAGAGTGCCTTAATTCTCTGGAGTGCCAGAATTCACTCAATCTGTTACTACAATATAGTGACCAGTATCATTCAAAAAGAATTAGCCCACCTCCCAAGATGTAACATAGACTCAAGAAATCATTTACTCACCAAGTAGATCTAACAATGATGAAAAGATGCCTACATAACACTTGTTTTAGATCCTCTATTAAGAAATATCTCACAATATATTGATTTCTTAAATGAAGCATGTCATCCTGGAATACCATAAAGACACATCCTTTGATACTGTCTCCATGTATACGGGCCAAAGTTAAGTGAGAAGCACAAAAATAAAAACATCCAACTGATTATTAGCTTTAATGAAAGATAATAGTATTCATGATCTTAAATTCAATGATTGGAATATTTTGATCATTTTCGAATGCACTTTTTTTTTTTTTTGAGACAGAGTTTCACTTTTTGGCCTGGGTAGAGTGCCATCGCGTCATAGCTCACAGCAACCTCAAACTCCTGGGCTCAAATGATTTACTTGCCTCAGCCTCCCAAGTATCTGGGACTACAGGCACCCGCCACAACATCTGGCTATTTTTTAGAGACAGGGTCTTGCTCCTGCTCAGGCTGGTCTTAAACTTGTGAGCTCGAGCAATCAACCTGCCTCAGCCTCCCAGAGTGCTAGGATTACAGGCATGAGCCACCACGCCCGGCCTGATTTCGGAATGTATTATATGGCAGTAGATTAACTTTTCCATTACTCTGTATTCTTTGGGTGCTAATAACTAGAAAATAGCTTGGGGGCTAAAATTTTTCAATTGTAATCCACAAGAAGATAATTCAGTTGTCAGCAATCTATAATAATGTACTGCTATATTTACATTTAATCGTGCAAATGAATTTAATATCAATCTGGAACCATGTGAATTAATAAAAACACATGGAATACACTTGCTAATGGAAAAGGTAGGTAGAGTTAAGAGTGAGGTGGCGCCTGTGGCTCAAGTAGTACGGTGCTGGTCCCATATGCCGGAGGTGATGGGTTCAAACCCAGCCCCGGCCAAAAAAAAAAGAGTTAAGAGTGTAGGTATTTTCTCATCCAGCTCTTAATTACTTTCAGGTTCCTGGCACTTACTCATGAACTTCATCAGAGATCAGCAGCATTATGACCTTACAGGGTATCTGACACACATAACATGCCTCTGGGATGGAAGTGCAAGGTCAATGCCAGTGAAACCAACCAGGAAGGAAAACTGGCCTCTGCCAGATCACAAATATCCTTCTGCCTGACCCCTTGGTGATGACTTGATGTGTTAAATACTCCATTGGAATCTGATACTTCTTCAGTGTGGCTTTAAAATATGCCACGTAGTGCCTGGAGAGCTTCCCTCCCTTCCTTAACCTCCATAGGTATAAAGTCAGACTTTCACTTATCTGAGCCTCTGTTAGAACACGGACCATGTTAAATCTACTCAGGATTCAGAACTGGTATGTGTCCTATGTACATCTTCTCCCCCCTCAAAATAGAGTGCCTGAAAAGGCCACCTGTTTCCCCTTTCAGAAGCCTCATGTTAGTTCCACACTTCTGTTTTCATCTACAAACAGACAGGCCTGCAATCCATGGATGACTGCAGAGTCCATTTTTTCACGTCTGAGTCTCCTGTGTAACTCTGACTCATTACTTCTGCTCTTTCTGGATAATCAACTGCATCCCATCACTGGGCTTTTACTTTAATTCTTTCTCTTTTTCATAGCTTATTTGCACTGAAAGACTATGGGAAGTTATTTTTCTAATGGTCACTTCAGCCCACTCATCAATTAATTACTAGGCAGGATAACTCCTACATGCAATAAAGAAAACAGAACAGTCTTTCATACTGGGAGATATCATTAATTCCTGTCCCTATTCAACAACGACCTAGCTCTAAAGAGCAATGCCATTTTCCAATGTCCTTTGAGCAAGGCCCTAGGGCTCCCCACATTCAGATCACAAGGCTAGGATAATGGTAGCATCTGCAGAAGGCTCAAGAGGGACCTCTCACAAAGGCTAAAGTTAAGATGCTCACACCAGAAAAAAACAGACTGAACAGACCAGGTCTACACATTCACTTGCCTCGGTCTGGGGAATAGGATATTGCCACGGTGGATGAAGACAGGCGTTTACTCATGGGAGGCTCCGTCTGCTTTGGCAAATTCATGGTTGATGTTGAAAGTTTGTCACATGCTGCAGAGAAACGCATTAAAGACATTGGTATTCACACCACCGTAGGCCAAGAAACACATAGCCCAAAGTGTGCTTCCTGTCCTCATCCACACACTTCCTAAACACTGTGGCACGACAGGATCTGTTTCCATCATCCTGGCATCTCATTAATCTGGCAACGCCCAGGCTGCAGCGGCTGCTGCTCATCTGAGAGACCTCTGCAATTTCTTTACTGTGCTTATTCTCTTCAACTTCAAATGTCCGACCTCACTAAACTGTTCAACTGAAGCCATGCTAATTAAGCCCAGCAGCGATTCACTTGGTGTCCAGGGATTTTTAAGTATATTCACATCACATAAAAACAAAACCAACCTGGACCCAGAGACAAATTGCTCCTGGGAAGCATTCGATAGTCAGATTGTGTGTGCTGAAACTGAACTTTTTCTGAGGGTTATCTACAGCTCAGGTTGGAGGGAGATGAGATTTGTAATGCAAGGAGTTGTATTTAAAGCAGAAAGGCTGTTAGCAGTTGGTTTTCTTCCTCCTAAGTAAGGGATGGGATCAAAATGGCCCTTTCACAGATGCTTTAATTGTTTAAGGTTAGGATTTTAACATGAGATCTAGGTTTGGGGTTCTCATGTGCCAGTCCTTATTTCAGACTGGTTTCCAAATTAAACCATTACAGCAAACAAAGAGGTGCTGACAGTGCCCTGCCAAGCTATGCGAAAGCCTGGGGCAAAAGGAAAACTGTGTCCCCCTGGCTGTAAAGGAAACAAACTCATCAGTAAAATCTTCCAAGTTTACTCCTCTGGTCATCTTCTTTTCAAATAAGAGAACTGCCATGTTTGACAATTTCTGCTGACCAAGTGACCATCTTAAATCATTTTTAATTAACTTAAGCTAAAGTAAAGTATAATAAATTGGCTTGGGGATAAATAAGATACTTAAATTTGAAATGATATTGTGAGTTTTAATATTCTTACTTTTCAATTTTTCAGTATTTTTTAAAGTTCTGGAATAAAATAAGCATTAGAAATTACATAAAACCATGTATACAGGGGCACACATTTTCCCCTTTTTTTCTTTAAAGAAACCCGTGCAACCAGACACATATTCCCTTTTGCCTCAGGCTCTGCTATGGCTCAGCATGGCACCAGTCTTCAGAAATTTGATATTTTGTTTGTTCCGGATTGTTTTGCATTGATTTTGATATTTAAAAATATTGCATTAAAGTATTATTTTATCTTGATTACTAAGATTTTTGGTACCTCCTTAAATCACGTACCTGAGTCAAGTACTACACTCACCTCATCCTGGGCCTGGCCCTGGGTGGTGATTCCCAGGGAGTAATTACTCCACTCTGCCTGTATCTCTGTGAGGAAAGGCCAGAGCCCACACTATAGGCAACTCCGCCCTTGCTGCAAAATCTCTGCTACTAAACACCACCAATAAGGATTATTCTTTGTCTAAGGAATGCCAGAAACCAAGGACATTTATTTCTGCAGGTACTATGACCTTCTGCATTGCTGGTAAATACTACCTTCCTCTTACATCTTGTTTTTTCTTTGCTAGCTGAAGATGGGTTGAATTTCTAAAGTTATTATTAAACATGAGGACAGCTTTGCTAGTTCTGTTCTTGAGCTGTTCTAGATCGTAAGTATTTCCCAGGCGTGTATCCAAAACAGAGAATCTAATGGAGATAAAAATCTAACACAAAGCCAAATAATCTAATTATTCAGATTCCCAAGGTTAGCAACGATAAACTCCCTGCCACTCCCTCTCAAATACCTCTCCAGGAATCCACCACATTAACACCAAGACCAAGTATTCCACTCAGAACTCTGTGTGATTACAGGTTTGGTAACCTGAAGTGATCAGAATGCTCTACTACTTAATGCCTAAAACAGATGGATAATGAGATTTTTTGAGATTTCAATGTGGAAAGATCAAACACTGACAAGGTTTTCAAGGCAAAAGTTAGTGAGCTGAGGATGAAATGTCTCCGGGGCATGCACAGCTCCATGATGACAGAGAAACAAAGAAATATGGGCATGTCATTCACATCTCTAGAAAAAAAGTTACAACGGGTCAAACTAAGGACTCAATCATAAAAGTATTTGAGACAGACATGGTGATGGAAGAGGGTGATCAGAACACAAACACCATGGCACAGTGATGCTCAGGTATACCGTTGGCGGACTCAGCAGCTGCGGCAGTAGTCCCTGCGTCCGGAGGGAGGGTGCTGGCTGCTAAACCTAGAGGAGGGGGTGGGGCATTTTCTGATTCACCTACACAGCAAAAAATCAGAGCAAAGAGAGGTAAAAGGAGAAAAAGTCCCAATTTCTTGGTTTTAAGTTTCTAATTAGGAAATTAGAAAAAGTAACTGAAATAGGTTGTTGACTTCTCACAAAAGAAAAAATAAAGTATATTTATTGCCAAAAGGTTAAAAGCACAATATAGTAAAGTCAGGAAACGCCCATAAATATCAACCCACTTGCTCTCAGAAAGTGTTAGTATTCAACTCCTGCATAACAGAATGCTAAGATCACTGAAATGTAGTGAGACACTGAAAAGAAAATAAAGCTATCCAAAGACTAGTAACAATCCATACATTAAATTAAACATCAGAAAGTTTAAAGATGAGTATGAATTGGATAATGAAATAAATCACCTTGAAACAAAATTGAAAGAGCAACAAAAATTGAAAATGAGGCAGGAGAAAGTCCAGCCCTCTTTCAAGAGTAACTGCTGTTCTGGCTTTCCCGGTCATGTCCAGAGCAGTGACTGAGCCTCCTGCCATTTCCCTCTCCTGAAATCAGACCACCCCTTGGGTTTGCCAGCTGAGTCCAGCTCGCCAGGCTCTGCATTCAGCGTCTTTGATTTTCTTTTGCTCTCCCTCAAAGCCCAGTTATTATATCAACTGCTGTTTGCTGCAAGAAGAATGCACAGATCTCCTTCGTAAGAAATGCATACACAGGCAGCTTGGCAGTTTTAAACATCACCTCTGAAAATGGTACATATAAAGCTGTACAAAGCAGTCCCCAGATCCTACAGGTACCTGGCCATGTCCATCATCTCCTGCCTGCCCCACGATCTCCCACCAGGGCCCTGCAAAATGGGGAGAGCTCTCAACTCACCATCACGTCCTCTGGGTGCTGTGGCCAGTGGTGTTCCCCACGAATACTTCTTCTTCAGCTCCAGCTGCTGTGTGCGCTCCATGGACCTGCGCATCATTGCCTCCAGCCGCTCCTGCCCGGTTCACACAAGGCGTCAGTGTCAGCTGAGAGCAAGATTAACCACCCAACCTCACTGCACCGCCGCCTCAGTGCACGCCGCGGGGTGAGTCACCAAACGGGCCTTTTTGTGCTTGGCATCCAAAACCCAGCACACGTGCTCTCTCCACCACACCAGCGCTTTTTTTTTTTTTTTCTTAGTAGGTGGAAAGTAAACAATGCCCTTAGGGTAGCTGGCTGCAGAACAGGACAACGCAACACACCCAGTCTCCTCCCCTTCCCTCCCCTCCCTGGGGAGAAGCTGTCTTGAGAATAACGCCCAACAAGCATTAACTCCTTAAGGCCTGTCCCAAGCCCCATTTTGCCCTATCCAGTAGGAGAACTGGAATTTTGCTCCAGAACCAATGTATCCTTTCTAGTTGAAAGCATAAAACATTCTGATTTGAGAAGATTTAAATTAAAATATAATTTTGAGTTTTTGCAGCCTTAAACATAACTTTTTAGGGTGATACATGACTTTGAAATCTTTGCAAAGCTCCAATTTTTATCTTCAAACTTCTGAAAGGAGAATCAATTGTTTCTACATTATAACACTTTCCTGCTACATACAGTACCCTTCTGATTATAATATTGCTTGTTTCAAATGCAAAAGAGACAAGAATAGGGAAATTTCAGGCCACAAAATAAAGCATCCATTCATTCCCAAGAGTTAGGCAGGTTTAGGGAGGGATGGGAAGGCAGAACTCAGCAATTTGTAATCAGTAGAGAAAACAACCAAGTTTCTCTCTTAACAGGATTTATCAAAAGCACCGTTCTGCAGTGCCTGCATTTTCATAAAGCTGTCCTTGGTACTGGAGTGAAGGTAATTCTGCACTCCCCACTACCTCAATGACGCTGCAAATACCAATGCCTCTCCCTGCCTCCACTGAAGAGGGTTTGCAGCAAGGCTGGCACTTATGATGACAACGGCCTTTAGCCTTCACGAAACCCAACTAATCCTCGCCTGACTCCAAAACAAAAAGATACATTTTTCTCATTTTCTCATAAATAAACAAAATTAATTTAGGACAGCATCAGCTGTAAGTCGGTCTTATTTTCGGAGGATGTCTTATTTTCAGGGAAACAGGGTAGTAGGTGCCTGGATTTACCCCTTCTGTCTATAACGGAGGGGTGAGATGAGCATTTGCTTTCTCCACATCTTAAGTCTCCTCTGCATAATTTTTCTCTGAATAGCACTTTGCTAAGTGATTGCCTCTCCAGGGACCCGTGTGCAGAAAGGGGAATTTTTTTTTCCTCCTGTCTCATATTTGTATTGGCTATTAATTGTGCTCTAGTTTTTGGCCTGAGACTCTATAATTATGAGTGTGCATTTCCTGGCAGAGTCCTGTCCTCATGACCCCGGCTGATTAAATTATGATGGTTAACCCAGTGGTCTGCCTGATAAAAGCAGGGGCTTGGAGGGAACAGAATTCCTCCACCATCTGATGCCTGGAGTACAGCCATTCAAGACAAAGGCTGAATGGTATTTCGTTATATGGATTTAACATAAAGTGGTTAACCAACAACCTAATTTAAGTGTTGAAACCTTTCACCCTCAAGTGAATTTAGCACTGGGTGGGTTATAGTAGATTTCCTACATGCCAGAAGGACCTCACAAGATAGTCCCCTCTCTACTAAGGGACCAATGACAACAAAGAACACTGAGACTCACTGAGCCAGCCTCACCACTGAGCAGCTGTCTTGGGGGCATAATTATAAGGGAACGCTTCCTTAAAGCCAGACCTACTCTGAACTGCTTGGTTACCTTTAGGAAAGCTACCTCTGCCGTCCACACCCAGTCCACCGAGCTGCTCCAAATCCCACCACCGGAGAGCCATTCCTTTGGCTCTTGAGTAGGCTGATGAAAATATAGCTATCCCTGAGAGAAAGACACAATCACTTTGTATCGCCCACTTTTAGAGAAATGATGCAGAAGAGGAGGTAAAGCTCCAAGGGAAGAGGATTTATGGAACCCCCCAAAGGCAGAATGGGGTGATTCAAACACGTCTAAAACAAAACTTGCCCACTGTACTCTTATTAGAGCAGTGTTTTTCAGCCTTTTGCATCTCATGGCACACTTGAACCGATAGTTAAACTGCGGCGCACTTAAATTATGTTGATCAAAAAAAAAAAAAAAGAGTTAAAAAAAAGAACATACTGGCTTGGCACTGGTAGCACAGTGGTTACAGCACCAGCCACATACACCGAGGCTGGCGGGTTCGAACCAAGCCTGGGCCAGCTAAACGACAATGACAACTGACACAAAAAATAGCCGGGCGTGGTGGGCGTCTGTAGTCTCAGCTACTTGGGAGGCCGAGGCAAGAGAATTGCTTAAGCCCAAGAGTTTGAGGTTGCTGTGAGCTGTGACACCACAGCACTCTACCAAGGGTGACATGGTGAGACTCTGTCTCAAAAAAAAGAAAAAAAAAAAAGAAAAAGAACATACTTACTGTGCTTTGAACTTCTTTCAAAAATAAATTAATGATCTTTAAAATTTTCGCAGCACACCTAACATCCTCTCATGGCATACCAGTTGAAAATGACTGTATTAGAGCTTAGTCCTGTATGGCTGAGTACTACTTCACGTTCATATGTACCTTTCTGTTCCTTCATGTGATGAAAAGATTTCTAATAGATTTGGAGTCAGGGTAAGGATTCAAGTCAAATCTCTGCCACCTTTTAGCCCTGTGATGTTGAGCTAGTCATCTCACATTCTTGGGCTTCAGTTTCCTGACCTATAAAATGAGGATGACCTCACCTATATCACCAGATCAGTCTAAATTTATGGGATAATGACTAGCATGTGGTAAGTCCTTAACCAATACTAACTGAATCTGAATTTGAAGAGGAAGTTTATTAACGGGACAGTTTGGACCAGTGGTTTTCAAACTTAAGGGTTCATGCGTCAGAGTCCCCTGAACAGTGTGTTAAAACACGTTGTTGGAGTTTATTCCCAGGGTTTCTGAGTCAGTAGGTGGGAGGCAGAGCCCACTAAGAATATGCATTTCTAACAAATTTCCAGGTGCTGCTGGTCTTGGGACCTCATAGTGAGAGCCGTATCTCCTTAAGCATGAGAAAGTGAGCAAGAAACAGTCCTGAAGTCCCATCACATCAGAAAACCAGTATTAGTAAATATTAGAAGTGTATATTGCAGTTCCTGCCAAGTTCTGGTTCTCCCAAGTATCATCTGATTGTCACCAGAGGATGGGGAAAGAGCAAGGTAAATTCTTGTCCCTAGAACATCTCTATTGGGTGGAGCTTAGTGGAAAGAAGAAAGGAGAGAACCTTACCCTTGATCCCTTGGGCTCTGGCTTTACGTCTGCCTGGATGAACTTGGAGAAATGTGACCAAGATGTGCTCACTAAGCAATACAAAGAGCCTCCAGCAAGGCCCTACCCAGACACTATTACCCAGACAGCATGAGTAGAGGGTGGCTGCACCTTTTCCACTGCTCTTAATATATGTGTTCTGGGGATGACAATGCAAGGACAAGCCCCCAGTGACTCTCAGTAGGGCTCTGTAGGGGGGCCTTCTCTCTGCAAACAGATGTCCACATCTGGCCAGGAGGCTGTGTGGTTAGCATAGCACCTTGCCAGCCAATGCCCCAGGAAAACAGTCAACCCTCTACTGAGTGAAGTTCTTATTTAGGTGAATTGATATTTTTTGTTTTATTCTAAACCTGGTGGGTTTTGTTAGGTATCAAGAAATTAGAGTATGAGCTTTGATGTGTCAAAATAACTTAAAGAGATGAAGATACTCTTTGAAAAAAGCCTTTTCTGGTGGTGCCTGTGGCTCAAAGGAGTAGGGCGCTGGCCCCATATACCGGAGGTGGTGGGTTCAAACCTGGCCCTGGCCAAAAACTGCAAAAAAATAAAAATTAAAATAAAAAAAGCCTTTCCTGGTTACCTATTTAGCATGAGAAACACAGAGTGGGCTTCTCCAAATTCCATTTTCCAGGGTCACTAGTCAGGAATCCACACTTCCCTGAATGGAGAATGGGTGAGTACACTGTCTTATCAGTCCTAACTCAGGTGACAGGAATTTGTTCCAGCAGCTTAATTCTTGGGAGCTGTGTGGCATGTGAAGGTTGTAGAAACCCACCTTAAGGAGTAGGTGGCCTCCAGGAAGAGAATGAATTCAAGGTCAGGGTCTCAAGTAGATAATGGACCATCCTTCTCCCTGGTATGGGCCTGAGCAGCTTCCACTGCTGCCAACTCTTGAGACTACTGGGAGCCAGGACATTGAGAGTTGTTAGGCCTCTTATGAGCATCTAAATATCAGACCCAAGAGGCAGGACTAGCTGGGCAACACAAACACTTTCCAACAGGCCAGAGAAGCAAAATAGCTCACTTCTCAGGATGAACAATCTTCCGGCAGAGGCATTTTGCTGCTTGACAGATACAGAGCATGACAAAAAGAACCAAAATTTAACATTGAGAAGAGAATAATGTCCACTTTTAGGCAACAAGCAGGCAGCAGCCCTCCCAAAACTCTCCTCAAACCCTGGGGGTCAGCACAGAAGCTGTCCCTTGAAGAGAGGCTTCTGTGGGTAGCCTATCCCTCCTCTCTAAAGGTCCCCCCTGAGAATGCCAAGCAGGCCTCTGTACTGATGGAGAACCAACCCTGATGTGGTTAACAGGCCAGCCTACGTATGGCAAGTCCCTAAGCTACACGTGGGTCTCCCAGGACCCTGAGGGCAGGAGCAGGTGGCAGAGGAAGGCTGCTGCTTCCTTGGGTTGCTACCCAACCATTGGAGGCCCAGCTCCCAGCACTGCCCTGCAGTGTCCAGGGAGAAGAGGGAAGCGAGCTCAGCTTGTGCCAGTGCCTGAGAGGGTCAGGTGGTACTGCCCCACACATTAGGGGTGCAAGAAGTACACAAACAAATAGAAAATCATCTGGAAGGCAGCACCTGTGGCTCAAAGGAGTAGGGTGCTGGCCCTATATGCCGGAGGTGGCGGGTTCAAACCCAGCCCAGGCCAAAACTGCAAAATAAATAAATAAATAAATAAAAATAAAAATAAAAGAAAAAAGAAAATCATCTGGAAATGAAACTACTGAAGATTCTGCTGCATCAGGACCAACCTTCTGGTAGGACATTCCCTCATCTGCAAGAAGGGGGAGTCTGGTAATTTAACATGCCTCTAACACTGATGTTCTAAATAAAAAAAATCAGAGACAGGCTCAGTGCTGGCTACATACACCCAGGTTGGCGGGTTCGAGCCCACCCCGGGCCTGCTAAACAACAACGACAACCGCAATCAAGAAATGGCCGGGTGTTGTGATGGGCACCTGTTGTCCCAGCTGCTCGGGAGGCTGAGGCAAGAGAATCGCTTAGGCTCCAGGAGTTTGAGATTGCTGTGAGCTGTGACGGCACAGCACTCTACTGAGGGTGACATGGTTGGACTCTGCCTCAAAAAAAAAAAAAAAAATCAAAGACAGAAATTATCTCAAAAGCAGACCCTTGCACTCTGTAGGGTGTATCAGAGTCTGGGAAGTGTCCAACATGAGTTCACAGTGCCCCTTACTAGAAGCAGCAGCCACAAGCTTTCTCTTGAAGCAGCAAGCCCACAGGATGTCAGGAATCAAGAGAGAGAGACCAGGGAGCAAAAGGACAAGCTCTAAGTCATCAAAGTATAGAAGAGGGGAAGAAAATGGGTGAGCCCGGTGACTCATGACAAATACACAGGTTAGGAAAGGAGAAATCTCTCCTAAGTTACCAAAACAGCCTGTCACACTGTTTTTCTTAATCTACAGACTCTTTTCTTTCTTTTTTTTTTTTTTAAAGCTATGTTTTTTTTTTGTTGTTGTTTTTTATTTGTAGAGACAGAGTCTCACTTTATGGCCCTCGGTAGAGTGCCGTGGCCTCACACAGCTCACAGCAACCTCCAACTCCTGGGCTTAAGCGATTCTCCTGCCTCAGCCTCCCGAGCAGCTGGGACTACAGGCGCCCGCCACAACGCCCGGCTACTTTTTGGTTGCAGTTTGGCCGGGGTGGGGTTTGAACCCACCACCCTCGGTATATGGGGCCAGCACCCTACTGACTGAGCCACAGGCGCCGCCCTACAGACTCTTTTCAATAATCTCTTCTGGGTAGCTCCTTCTTGATCTCACCTCGGGCAAGGTCAGCTGAAGTAGCTCAGAGGAATCTAATATTTCTGAGCCATTACTCTGAGCTAGATGTTTCACTGGGAACTTCACAGAAGTCACCTTCCTGGGCGGCGCCTGTGGCTCAGTGAGTAGGGCACCAGCCCCATATGCTGAGGGTGGCAGGTTCAAACCCAGCCCCGGCCAAACTGCAACCAAAAAATAGCCGGGCGTTGTGGCGGGCGCCTGTAGTCCCAGCTGCTCGGGAGGCTGAGGCAAGAGAATCGCGTAAGCCCAAGAGTTAAGAGGTTGCTGTGAGCCGTGTGATGCCACGGCACTCTACCCGAGGGCGGTACAGTGAGACTCTGTCTCTACAAAAAAAAAAAAAAAAAAGAAGGCACCTTCCTGAATTCCTGTGACCATCTGTTTTAAGCTAAAGAGACCGAGGGATATATGGCCACCAGCTGCTTAGCAGTAAAGCTAGGATTTAACTAGGAGCAGATGAAGCCACAGAAATCAGACTGCAGCCAGCAATGGTGACCCATGGCTAAGACCCTTACATGGACCTTCCTTTGGTAAAAGGAATCATCATAAAAGAGTGATTCTTGGACAAAGATGGGTCTAATTGTGTATGTGCACGTGTGTGTTTGTATGTGTTCTTTAAATTAAAAAAGAGGAAGGGGTAAATACAGTGATACACTGTTCAAGGACTTAAAAAGTCCTGAACTTACATAAACATTTTTGTATCCTGTAGTGATGGAGATTAAGAAACCTCTATATTATTCATACTAAAAGATGAGTCATCATATCTTACAAATAAAAAAAGATCATCACCATCATCTGATATAAGGTAATGATTATATCCTTGAAATATAATTGTTAAGAAAATCTATAATCCAAATATGCTCTCTAAATATATATCCAAAGTTCCAAAGTTTGGTAATAAAGAACTCTGTAGAGGTAATTACATTCCATTTCTTCTTTTAAAAACTAACTGGAAAGAAAGGGCGATTAAAGCAAAGGACTACATTAAAATTTAAATATGCTAGCATCTTGGTATTTGAAGGTAGACTAATTTTTCCAGCAGTGACTCACAGGATCATGTTGTTCTTGAGTCTCACAGCTCTGGCTCTGGTGTTGCGTCTGCCCTGGAGACAGACTCCTTTCTGTAAACCTCAGATCCACATAACCCAGCCCCTAGCCACCACCCACCTCTCAGTCTTGATTTAGAGTCAGAAAGGGTAGACCTGGAAGAAGCCCTGCACACTGCCAAATCCAACTCCCTCACTTCAGAGACTAACAAATTGAGGCCCAGAGAAAATGAACACTGCGTTCAGTGGGTAAGTCTCTCTGTTCCTATGCCATGCTGCTGAGAGGCCCTGGAGAAAGGCAGGGAGGGATACCCAGGTGCCCTGGGCACTGAGCCCCATGGGAGCTACTCAGGTGGCAGGGGTGGGGACCCCCAGACCGCACCTCCTCCTCCCGCAGCTTCTGCCTCCTCTTCTCTTCCACAGCCGCCCTCTTCTGGTCCTCCCGTTGCCGCTGCTCTTCCAGTTTGCGCCATCGCTCCTCCATTTGCTTTTCGTATTGGAGCTTGGCTCTTTTCTCTTTCTCCAGGATCTGCTGTTCCCGGGCAGCTAGGGAAGGAAAGTAAGAGAGAGGTGTCATTACCAGAGCACCCCCATGACCTTTGGCGAACACCAAATCATAGAAGCAAGAATGGTAACCCCCAAAAAACCTGGTGGGGTTCTAGGATGCAGTGATGGAGATAAAGCATTCTGGAGCCTCTGTCACAAGCTGGGAGACCCTGGGCATGTTAACTATGCAAACTCTCTGCCTTGGTTTCCTCCTCTATGGAGTCAGGTGGACACATTTGTTGCATCAGAGTGTGGAGAAGATCTAGCCAATGCCCATAAAATATACAGTAAGCGCCTCTGCACGTGGGAGCTAGGATTGTTACCAAGTCAAACTTGGGCACAATGGCTAAGCCGTACTCTGGGCTGACAAAGGATGGTTGTGAGGGTGCATTCATTCCCAAAAAGGTTAACTGTACATGTACCACAGTTAGCTTTTGAGCTAGCTCAATGGGGCAAAACACACAAATAAGACTGGCCTTCTCCTCAAGATGTTTACCAAGGGGCCCTTAACTCCATCTGGCCAGGTCAGAAAAGGGTTACCCGGAGGAGGCAATGTCTGAAGCAACCAGCAGGAGACAGTCAAAGAGAAGAAAGGGAAAGCTCTTCATTGTTCTCAAGTCCACAGGGAAACCACTGTCTACCTACCTCACAGTACCCTGTGGACGACACTCTGGACTTATCTGTCTATACCCTGCAGGAGCTAAGATGGCCTTTGTCAACCGGGGTTTCCTGTCCTAACATCTAAAATGACTTAAGTGCCTATTTTTCTAATTTCTCCCAAGGATGGCCCTTCTAGAGGCCCAGGAGAGAACCTGAGAGAGTACACACAGTCGACACCTGAGAGCATCAGGACTTCCTCAGGTCAGGGACAGCAACTTTCTCTATCTTTGCGGTCATATCTGCAGCCCTAGCACAGTGCCTAGAACACAGCACAGGCTCACTGTTTGCTGAGTATGTGAATGAACCATCCTGAGAATTATATGGTATTTGTGACCTTTCTGGTGGAAGTGTAGGTTCAAACCCCAATTCTTCATCTAGCAATGTTCAAGTCCTTTTGCCATTCATTCGCAAATTTCTAAGGATCTTCAGAAAAGCCACCACCCTATCTGCACTCTCTTAGACCTAAACAGCCAAATTCACAACTTACCCAGACATTTATCTCTTTCTTCTCGTCTTTCTTTGGCCAATCTTTGTCTCTCATCTGATTTTAAAAATCCATCCATGCCTACGAGAGAGAAAACTAGATGATTTTTCAGTTCTTCACTCTTTCTCTACCTGCTGAATGCTAGAGGAACTGGGCAAGAGCCCCAAGTCTGGCTGCAGGCCCACATTATCCATCCCATCACTTCATCCAAAGGAGGTCCGATCTGTCACTCTCCACACACAGCCAGACCCCGACAGTGGAGGAGCAGTGGGCACAGCTTCCACACACACCTGCCAAGTGCTGTAGTAGTGCCAATGCCAACCCAGATTGCCAAGCCCTTCCCTTTCCCTAATCTTCCATCCCCAGGATGGGCCCTGGAGGCGTCCGAAAGTGCAGTAGGTGACAGAAGGGCCTGGGAGCAGTTGGAGAAGCCCACCAGGCCTCCCTCGGCCCAGCTCCCAGGCTGGGAGGGGGAGAAGCACCAAGGTATGAGACTTGGGATACTGATTGTCACACAGATACTGAGCATTTTGCTTTCTCAAAGGAGCCAATTGCTGAGGGACACATACGAGCTTCTCTGGTGAGCACTGTGAAGTACAACACCCAAGTTTGATTCTGGTACTGCCAAGTTTGTACCAATGTCAAGCTTATAGTATTTTAGAATCGTTCAAACATCTCTAACAAGTAAGATGAAACAAATGACAGCTCCCCCCAAAATGCCTGGGAAATGTCCCTGGAGCTCCATCTCCACTCAACCCCCAAAGGACACTAAAGGGCTCTCTAAATGAAAGATTAAACAGGCTGGGTGTGGTGGCTCATGCCTGTGATCCTAGCACTCCGAAAGGCTGAGGCGGGTGGATTACTTGAGCTCAGGAGTTTGGGACCAGCCCAAGCAAGAGCAAGACCCTGTCTCTAAAAAATAACCAGGTGTTGTGGCTGGCGCCTGTAGTCCCAGCTACTTGGGAGGCTGTGGCAGGAAGATTGCTTGAGCCCAGGAGTTTGAGGCTGCTGTGAGCTGTGATGACACCATGGCACTCTACCCAGGGTGAACGTGTGAGACTCTGTCTCAAAAAAAAAAAAAGAAAGAAAAGATAAATGGATCCTCGTGATGCTTTAGGATTAGAAAGAATTTATTCTGTCACAATTGGTTGTTCACAAGTATTATCTATATGCTTAAGCATACCATGCTGAAGAAATTGACTTTAGTGTTAATATAATCAGATCCACTTTCCCAGCACCTGGTCTTCCTCTCTGGGAGGATCACATGCTGACTTCATGATGTGCCTTGCTGCCATAGCAACTGCACTCATTCCAAGATGGTTCCTGCTGTGTCCAGGAGACACCCTGGAGGCTTAGTTTGCAGTGTAGGCAGGGGGAATGTAGATGACCTGACAAATGCTGGATAGTCAAGATTCTCCACATGTCTAGTTTTTCAGCTTGCATTGTGTATCGGCAATAGTAAAACCCATGAGAGAAGTACTAAAAAATCAACCTTGGACTACAAGTGTCATTCCCCCTGGTTGTATTTAGTCAACTCTTAATCATTACGATGCCACCAACAATATGAATATTGCAAGAATTTAAAGGCCTAACTTGGCTGGACATGGTAGCTCATGTCTATAACCCCAGCACTTTGAGAAGCTTAGGTGGCAGCATCACTTAAGGCCAGGGGTTTGAAACCAGCCTGGGCAACATAATGAGACCCCACTGTTAAAAAAAAATTAAAAAATTAGAGGGACATGGTGGCTTGTGCCCATAGTCCCAGCTACTTGGAAGGCTTTAGTGGGAGTATTGTTTGAGCCCAGGAGTTCAAGGCTGCGATGAGCTAAGAAAATACCACTGTGCTCCAGCCTTGGTGACTGAGTAAGACCTTGACTCTAAAAAGAATAAAATAAAATACAGGTTCAACTCCTCAGCTCATACCAGGCACCCCTCAATATGATTCCAAACTCTCTTCCCAACTTTACCTCAGTACTAGCCTTTCTCCCACAGAGCTTCTGGCTCATACTATCCCTCTATTCTACCCCTCCCCACACCTGTTTAAACTCTCGCCGACGTTCAAGTCCCCATGGCCCCCAGACCTGTGATGGCTTATGTTCCCATGCACATTGAGGAACCCTTATTTCACTCTCTGCTTTCCTACAGAGCTCTCCCTCCGTGAGTCTCTCCAGAGCCATGTGTGGCTGACACATCTCTGGGTCCACCCAGCTTGGGCCACCATTCCTCACATAGTGGCCCCAATGTGCACACACAATGCTCTGAGGCAGGCATGAAGTTAGCAGAAGAGGGGCAGGGAGAGAAAACCAGGTTTTTCCTTTCCCCAAACACTTTCAAGTTCTAGTTTCTAGCTCAAGAGTTTGATTAATCAGAATTAGTTCTGTGTGAAAAGAAAACTACAAAGAAAAGCCTAGGATGCCTGGACAGATGCTTCCACTAATGGCGACAGCAATTCTCCCATCCAGGCAGGACCTGAACCTTGTTCTGTACTGTCCTCACCACCCTAAGATGTTAACAGGCCTGCCCTATGTCTAAGGTAAGCCTGAGAACTCCTGGAAGTGTTCTCTGAACAGAGTGGAGAATGAGAAACTGAGAGGAAGGGCTGAGCACAGCTGAAACGGCTCACCTTACCTAGAGGCTTTACAGAGGGCGGCTAGTTCCCCAGACGTGCATGATTTTAGACTGCCCTCTCATGGGCACACTTAGAGTCACACCTTCCAATCCTTTCTTTCCAGAAAAGCTGTATCATGCTCACAGTCACCATCACCAGCCCCATCCTAACAGGAGATAACTTACTATGGACCAAGTACACTGCTGGACGTACTCGGCCGAGCCACCCTCAGACGATGTAGGCACTGTTACAATCCTTGTCTTACAGGTGTGGGAACAGAGGTGCAGAGAGGTTAATGTGTCCTACGTCACACTGTCAGAAAGTGGAGAAGCCAGATTCCAAGGCTGACTCCTGGACCCGCACTCTTTTTTTTTTTTTTTTGCAGTTTTTGGCCAGGGCTAGGTTTGAACCCTCCACCTCTGGCATATGGGACTGGTGCCCTACTCCTTTGATCCAAAGGTGCTGCCTTGGACCCACACTCTTATATTTATTTATTTATTTATTTATTGAGACAGAGCCTTAAGCTATCACCCTAGGTAGAGTACCATGGCATCACAGCTCACAGCAACCTCCAACTCCTGGGCTCAAGCAATTCTCTTGCCTCCGCCTCCCAAGTAGCTGGGACGACAGGCGCCGACCACACGCTCGGCTATTTTTTGGTTGTAGCCATTGTTGTTCGGTGGGCCCGAGCTGGATTCGAACCTGCCAGCTCAGGAGTATATGGTGGCTGGCGCCTTAACCGCTTAAGCCACAGGCCCCGAGCCTTGGACCTGCACTCTTAATCACTGCTTTCTTGTGCTGCTTCCCGTCAAAGGAAGAAACGTAACACCTTGATTTTGGTGCTGTGACCCAGTGAGGCACACAGGGAACAAAACCTAACCTAGTCCCAAGAATGAGCCTGCAAATCTGAACATTGGGAGTGCAGGTCTAACTCATTAGAGAAGGATGGAGCCAGCAGTACTATGAGCCCAGCACTGGCCCAGCTGGGCACAGATGTGGCAACTGCCCAAGCAGGCTAATTATTGGTTCCTCATCAAACTGATGGTTTAGAAATGTTCGCTCAACAACATTTTAGAGAGGCTGATGCTGGGTGGACAAAGGGCGATTGGCCAGAGGGCAGTGGGCAACTGCAGGTACCAAGAAATTCAGTTTCACTCCACTAAGGGGGGATGGTGGAGTGACTCTAATAGCCCAGCATGGGTAACTTGGAATCTCTGCATTGTCCATTTGGCAGCCACAATCCACACATGGCTATTTTTTTTTTTTTTTAATAGAGACAGAGTCTCACTTTATGGCCCTCTGTAGAGTGCCGTGGCCTCACACAGCTCACAGCAACCTCCAATTCCTGGGCTTAAGTGATTCTCTTGCCTCAGCCTCCCGAGCAGCTGGGACTACAGGCGCCCGCCACAACGCCCGGCTATTTTTTGGTTGCAGTTTGGCTGGGGCCGGGTTTGAACCTGCCACCCTCGGTATATGGGGCCGGCGCCTTACCGACTGAGCCACAGGCGCCGCCCACACATGGCTATTTCAATTTAATATAATCAAACCTCAATACAATTACAGGTTCAGTTCCTCAGTCACACTGGCACATTTCAGGCGTTCAGCCACACGTTCCTAGTGGCTGCCACCCTGCACAGCACTGAGTAAGGAGCCTGGCAGCTTCCTCCTGGGATTCTCTCATCTTTAGCTGCTCTGGGGCAGATGCAGACAAGGAAGATCTCAGAGTACAATGGGAGTTGAGGTATGCTGGGTGAGTGTGAATGAGGGTAGGGCTTCATCCCTTCCTCCACAAAGAATCTGCCTCTCTTGTCTGTCAAGCAAACATTTCTAGAACATCTCCTCAAAGAGAAGCCAAATAGTTAACTCACATCTCCAACTTCCACCTTGTAACCCTCCATCACTCCTGGAGGCTGCTGAGAAGTCCCTGAGCTCATCCTGAGGCAAGGAGATGAGCACCTCTAGCTGTTAGGGGTCATGGACTTGACCAGCTACTACCATTACCACAGCCCAGCCAGGTTTAAACCAGAGGAATCAAGGTAGATTATCCTGAACATTCACACCAGGAGACACCCTCTAAAGATGCAATATATCCAAAAGTTAATGATGAATTTGGTTCTAAAAGGGAAGCCTTTCTGTATGGCCTGAAATCCTAAAGTGTCTAGTTTTCCCATTCAATTGTCCTTTGTCCCATGTCCCTTACATATATGCACATATTATATTAAAAAAAAAAACCAAGGACCCAATTTTATCTTTGAACTCTGAGAACTGATAGAAACAAAACTATACTTTTGTGCTTGCCAGACTGGAGGGGTCAGGGGCAGGAGGGAAGGTGGATAAGACTATCATGAGGAGTCCTTGTGGGGATGAAAATGTTCCCCATCTTGACCACATCATCATCAAAATCCTGGTTGTGCTACAGTACCGTAGTTTCGCAACATGTCATCACCAGGGGAAACTGGGTGAAGGGTAGCTGGGCTCTCTCTGTAATATTTCTTATAACTGCATGTGAATTGACAATGACCTCAAAATAGAGCAGTTTAACTACAAAAAAAGGGGCCTAGTCCAAGTGTGAACCTCTCATAGGGCCCCAAAGACAAAGAGGGAGCAGGACACCTTCTCACAGGTGCCCTTCCCAGAAGGACCAGGCCCACTCTTGATGCAAAGTTTCCCAGGGCAACAGCCTCCAGGTAAATGAGCACCTCTGAAACAGAGACCTTTTCCTGGACAATTCATTCCTATAAGAAGTTAGAATAAAACAGGGCTCTTGAACAGCCAAACATCTATTTTATGTTACCGAACAGGATAAAATCTCATACTTTAATGATCTGCTCTTGCTTGGAAAACCTTACTGTTATCCTTGGGCTACAGCAACCCTTTTTAAAAAAACTAATTCTAGAAAGGAAGAGCAGAGAGAGGGAAGGAGGGAGTAGGGTGGGGCCTTGGTGTGTGCCACACCTTTTGGGGGCAAGACACGATTGCAAGAGGGATTTTGCCTAACAAACGCAATCAGTGTAACCTGGTTACTTGTACCCTCAATGAATCCCCAACAATAAAAAAAAAAAACTAATTCTAAAATGAATTTTATTAGCCTGAAGTACTGTCCTACTAGAATATTAATGAGCTCATATTAGTCAATTATTCATGGTACTGGTAATAAACATTATCGAAACACAAAGTTTTAAAGGGAGGCCAGCTATGTTTGACTCCTGTGGTGCATCTTACAAGGGTACATGTGAAACTTAGTAAATGTAGAATGTAAATGTCTTAACACAATAACTAAGAAAATGCCAGGAAGGCTATGTTAACCAGTGTGATGAAAATGTGTCAAACGGTTGGAGAAAAAAAAAAAAGAAAATGTGTCAAACGGTCTATAAAACCATGTATGGTGCCCCATGATTGAATTAATGTACACAGCTATGATTTAATAAAAAAATTAATTGCATTAAATCAATTTTTAAACCTTACCAATCACACATCTGTACTACTGTAATGTCCAGAAAAAAGAAAGGAAGCTAGGAATGAAGAGGTCATCTGATAGGAAGTCCAATGAGAGCCTCTCACCTCCTGTGGGGAGCCCTTCCTAATGCCCTCAGGGGAAGCCAGTGGCTGTCTGCTCTGCAGCTACTGACTGTTTCCCAGTGACTTGTTTGTACTGTGATGATGTTTAAGCACATGGAAACTACTGCTTCTCAGCTTTGCCTGCACAATGGAATCACCTGGGAAGCTTTAAAAATATGTGGATCCTGGGTACCCCTTTTTCTGCGACCCTTTAATACAGTTCCTCGTTGCTATAGCAACGAAAATAATTTTATGGTTGGGGGTCACCACAACATGAGGAACTGTATTAAAGGGTCATGGCATTAGGAAGGTTGAGAACCACTGCTTTAGAGTCTGATCTCTTCAGCATCAGATGTAGCCCAGGCATTGGTACTTGATTTTTTTTTTTTTTTTTTTTTTTTGTAGAGACAGAGTCTTACTTTGTCGCCCTCGGTAGAGTGCTGTGGCGTCACACGGCTCACAGCAACCTCCAACTCCTGGGCTTAGGTGAGTAGCTGGGACTACAGGCGCCCGCCACAACGCCCGGCTATTTTTTGTTGTTGTTGTTTTTGGCTGGGGCCGGGTCTGAACCCACCACCTCCTACTCCTTGAGCCACAGGAGCCCACCACAAAGCCCAGCTATTTTTTTTTTGTTGCAGTTTGGCTGGGGTCGGGTTTGAACCCACCACCCTTGGTATATGAGGCAGGCGCTCTACCCGCTGAGCCACAGGCGCCACCCAATATATTTTTTTTTAATTTCAGATTAACGTTGAGGGGCTTGGCACCGGTAGCACAGTGGTTATGGCTCCGGCCACATGCACCCAGGCTAGAGGGTTCGAACCTGGCCCAGGCCAGCTAAACAACAACTGCAACAACAAAAAAAAATCCGGGCATTGTGGCAGGCACCTATAGTCCCAGCTACTTGGGAGGCTGAGGGAAGAGAATCGCTTAAGCCTAAGTGTTAGAGGTTGCTATGTGCTGTGAGCTGTGATGCCATAGCACTCTACAGAGGGTGACATAGTGAGACTCTGTCTTTAAAAAAAAAAAAGAAAAGCAGCAGCAAATTAATGTGAGGGTACAAAGAACTATTTGTTAGGCAGAGTCCCTCTTGTAGTTGTGTCCCGCACCCAGGAGGTGTGCCTTGTACCCTTACACTGTGCCCCTTAGGTAGGAGCACACCAATACCCCTCCCTCCACCCCTCTCCCCTTCTTTTGTTCTCCTTCCCCTTAACTTGAATTGAATTGAGTTTTTCTCTGGTGCGGGCGTGTATTAGATCATCTACTGGCTTCATATTAGTGTTGAATACATTGCACACTTGCTTTTCCATTCTTGTGATACTTTACCAAGAAGAATGTGTTTCAACTCCATCCAGGTTAATACAAAAGATGTAAAGTTATTTTAAAAGCTCCCGATGTGATTCTACTGTGCAGCTATGCCTGAGAATAGTCCTAGCCCACTGTCCCTACACTTGAGCATGCATCAGAAACACCTGGAGGGTTTGTGAAACCAGATGGCTGGGCATCACCTTCAGAGTCTGCAGTTCTAACAAGCTCTCAGGTGAGGATGATGCTACTGGTCCAGGGCCTACATCTTGAGAACCGGTGTTCCAGACTATGCTGATTCTAGAGGGCAAGGCCCTCCCTGTGCCTTTGCTCTGTCCAGAGCCCAGCAAGAGTGGGCCCCAAGGCCTTGGTGTGTGTCACACTTTATGGGGGCAAGACATGACTGCAAGAGGGACTTTACCTAACAATTGCAATCAGTGTAACCTGGCTTATTGTACCCTCAATGAATCCCCAACAATTAAAAAAAAAAAAAGAGTGGGCCCCAAATCAGGCTGCAGAAGGAATGATCAGCCACCTGTCCCACATTCCCTCAGAGCCTTTACCTTCGCTAAGGTTATTACTGTTGCATCCACTATTACCTGGGCCTGTTCCTTTTTCTTTTTTGCAGTTTTTGGCCAGGGCTGGGTTTGAACCCACCACCTCCGGCATATGGGGCCAGTGCCCTACTCCTTTGAGCCACAGGCGCCGCCCAAACTTCTTTTTTTTTTTTCTTTTTTTGAGACAGAGCCTCAAGCTGTCACCCTGGGTAGAGTGCTGTAGCATCACAGCTCACAGCAACCTTCAACTCCTGGGCTCAAGTGATTCTCCTGCCTCAGCCTCCCAAGTAGCTGGGACTGTTCCTTTTTCTTATTTAAAATATGGGGTCTCAAGCTCCTGGGCTCAATGATCCACCCACCTCAGCCTCCTGAGTAGCTGAGACTATAGATGTGCATGTGCCATGCTCAGCTCTGGGTCTGTTCATTTCGCCCTTGCACTCTAAGCTCTGGTCTTATCTTTGAATCTCTAGCACCTTGCAGACTGGAAATTACTCAAAAAGTTGCTGAATGAAAGGGTCATGAGTATTACCTCCCATTAAGGAAATCCTCCCCATTTGTACAGTTATTTTAAACTCGTGTCAGAAGTGTCATTAAAAGCAAGCGACATGTTATATCTCTGTAACCATTATCTGGAGAGTTATGGAGGGCACACAAACAAAGAAAGAAAGGCAGGCCTCCCACTGCTCCCCATATCCTGTGCCCTCCATAGCCCCCCCAACCCCCATGAGCTGACATGAAATTCTGCTCTAAATCCCATCAGTGCTCATTCTCTCACAGCCCTTTCCCCTCTTTGCTTCACAGTGGGGTACTTCCCTTTCCCAAGCACAGGAAGCTCCACTCTCCAGGGGCACTCTCTCACCAACTGGCCCTCTCCAATTCCTCTATCAGGATTTAGGCTTCTTAAGGGCAGGGCTTATATCCCATTTCTTCTGGTAGCCCCCAAAGGGCCTAGCACAGTATTTTGAACCCAGGAAGCACTCAATAAATGTGGAGTTCACGAAGGGGGAGCAGTAACATATACTAAGCACCTACTGTGTGCCATGCCCAGAATGGGTATTAAGACATATTTATTTCCCATAATCCTGTGACAGCATCAGGACAAGGACAATCACTCCTATGGCCTCTGTATGACCTGATCCTATTTAAACTTTCAAAGCCTCCACTTTCCAGATTGAAAAGGGCAAGATGGCACTGTTTTGGAACACTAGCTCTGGGGACTTACCCTCTAGGAATGTGTTGCCATGCTATGAGAAGGCCAAACTTCACAGCATGGGTCTCAGGGAAATGCTTCCATCAGCGGCCACAGCTGAGTTCTAAGCCAATAGCCACCACCAAGTGCTAGCCTTGGGAGTATGCCATCTTATCCTTCCAGCCCACTGCTGCCACCTCAGGAGAGACATCAAGTGAGAACCACTCAGCTAAGTCCAAGCAACACAAAAAGTCCTGATAAAGGAGGCAGCATCATAAACCACTGAGTTTTGGGGTACTTTGTTCCAGAAGTATAACCACAGAGATCAGTCACCTGATCAATGAAAAGCAAATAAGCAGCACTTTCCAAGCATCTACCCTACTGACCCAGGTTTTGCAGTGCCCTAGACTATTCAGGCTCACGTGCTCACAGACACTGGCTCTCACACACTTGCCATACTCCTCAGCCAGAACTGCTATAATGATGGCTCGCACTTTTCCTTCAGTCACCATGCCCTGGGCGCTGCTCCTACTATGGTCATTGACAGAAGAGCCCCCATGCATGGCACCAACTGACAAAGTGAAACCATAGCACTTGCCATTGATCACATAGACCTTCGCAGGCTCTGGCTTCACCAGAGGCTGCCCATGGCAGGCAGGAATCATGACCCAGAGGACAAAGGTGTTAACGCCCCATGGGATGCACTTTAACTAATGAGAGACAAGATAAACTGTTAGCTCTTTTTCCACCAGAGAACCACTCTGAGTCACAGGGATCTCATACCCTCTCTGTATATGGTCTGTGGGTTCAAGCAACCAGCTACATTTGGTTGCAAAGTCATGGTCAATGGGATGATACACCACCTTTTATTTCCTCTCCTTCCTTCTCTGGCTTATGTTCCTTTCCCCTCACTTTAGCTTGCTGGACATATATCCCCCAATAAAGTGTTAGTAAGTGTAAAATAGGAGGGAAACCTGTCCATGGATTCTCATAGCGGCATTAATCATAATAGCCCAAATGTCCATTCACTGTTGATTGGATGTATCAGTCAGGGTTCTCCAGAGATACAGAACCAATGGGATAAACACAGAAATAGAAATGAGAAAGGATTTATTAGGGGAATTGGCTAATGTGATTATGGAGGCCGAGAAGTCCCAAGACAGACCATCTAGAAGCTAGGAACCCTGGGATGCCAGTAGCATGGCTCAGTCTAGATCTGGAAGCCTCAGAACCAGGGAGGAGACGGTGTAAATCTCAGTCTGAGGCCAAAGGCTTGAGAATGGGGGGTGGGGGTTGGGGTGAGGGGGCACAGTTCTAGATCTGGTTTAAGTCATGGAGCTCCAGGCCAGAGAACCTAGGGTCCTGTGTCCCAGCTCCCAGGGAGAGAGAGAAACCAATTCACCTTCCCTTTGTTTCTGTTCTATCCCAGCCCGCAGCCAATTGTACAGTGCCCACCCATACTGACAGTGGATCTTCTCCATTTAGCACACACAGATCCACAGGCAGACACATTTAGAAATAATGCCTTACCAGTTCTCTAGATATTCCTTAATCTAGTCAATTGACACCAAAAATATTGGATAAATAAAATATGGTACATCCATACAATTCTGTTCAGCCATAAGAAAGGAATGAAGGGACAGGAGACACTGTGAGGGACTGCTAGTGGGTCAGGGTTTCTTTTTTTATTTATTTTTTGAGACAGAGTCTCTCTCTGTCGCCCTTGGTAGAGTTCTGTGGCATCACAGCTCACAGCAACCTCAAATTCTTGGGCTTAAGTGATTCTTTTGCTTCAGCCTCCCAAGTAGCGGGTTCAGGGTTTCTTTTGGGGAGTGATGAAACTGTGCTGGTATTAAGACAGTGGTGATGGTTGTACAATATTGTGAATATACTAAATGCCATGTGTTTATACTTCAAAATGGTTAATGTTATTGTTAGATAAATTATATTGCAATTAAAAAAATGTGCAACCCCTCTCCCAAATACAAAAAGCCTTAGGGAGGGTTCCGCAACAGGGTTTAAAATCCAAAGCCTACTTAATCTTATCTTCCAAGTCTTCCAGGTTACTTGTTTTTCTTTTTCCTCCCAAATACCTAGATGATATTTCTGGTTCCAAATGCATATGTATATGGTACACTTGAGTATATAAAAGTCATATTGTTCCATAAAGTGTCTTTGCCACACTATCCTAAGAGCTTTGTCATTAATTATATTTTGTAAAATTCTGGGGAACAAAAATGAACACTGGCAAGCTATAAGAAAAATAAATGTCGGCTCGGCACCTGTAGCTCATACAATGGAGCTGGCGGGATGGAATCCAGCCCGGGCCTGCCAAACAACAATGACAACTACAACCAAAAAACAGCCAGGCGTTATGGCAGGTGCCTGTAGTCCCAGCTACTTGGGAGGCTGAGGCAAGAGAATCTGTTAAGCCCAAAAAGAGTTTGTGGTTGCTGTGAGCTATGACACCATGGCACTCTACCAAGGGCGACATAGTGAGACTCTGTCTTTAAAAAAAAAAAAAAAAAAAAAAAATTCATGTCTGTTATTGCTTTTTAAAAAAGCAGGTGATAAAGAAATTAATAAATGATAAATGTGTTGTGATAAACAGGTGAGATTTCATGAACTGACATGTGTGAAGAATGATCCATATAATAAATGCTCATTAAATGTTAGTGGCCATTAGTTTCTGAAGAGGGGGTTATATTGATAGATTAAAGAAATGCAGACTCTGTACCCAGCACAGTGGCTCACGTCTGTAATCCTAGCACTCTGGGAAGCTGAGGAGGGAGGATCTCTTGAGCTTGAGACCAGCCTGAACAAGGGTGAGACCCCATCTCCACTAAAAATAGAAAAAATCAGCTGGGCTTAGTGGTGGGCGCTTGTAGTCCCAGCTACTTGGGAGGCTGAGGCAGGAGAACTACTTGAACCCAGGAGTTTCAGGCTGCTGTGGGCTAGAATTAGGCCATGGCACTCTAGCCTGGGCACAGAATGAGACTCCATCCAAAAGAAAAAGAAATGCAAACTCCAAAAAGTCATGACCTGCCCAATGTCATATTAAGTGGGAGGGTTCTGATTATTTCTCTGACTCTAAATACATTGTAAATTCTCCTGGAATTTGCTGTTTTCCTGGGGGAGGGTAGGTGGGATCAGATTCAGATCAGCAAAGGGCAGGAGGTGGAAATTCCAGATAAGGGTAATGGTATATGCAAAACCCTACTAGAAAATAACAGTTAAAGCCCATAATCTAATTGAACTTCAATCTTTCGAGAGGGAACTGAAAATTAATTGACAGAATTTAGAACCTTTTTCTTTTTTTTTTTTATTAAATCATAACTGTACACATTGATATGATCATGGGGCATCATACACTCGCTTCATAAACCATTTGACAGATTTTTATCACAGTGGTTAACATAGCCTTTCCGGCGTTATCTCACTTACTGTGCCAAAACATTTACATTCTACATTTACCAAGTTTCGCAAATACCCCTGTAATATGCACCACAGGTGTGATCCCACCGATCCCCCTCCCTCTACCCACCACCCCCCCCTTTCCCACTTCCCCCTATTGTTAAGTTGTAGCTGGGTTATAGCTTTCATGTGAGAGTCCCAAATTAGTTTCATAGTAGGGCTGTGTACATTGGGTACTTTTTCTTCCATTCTTGAGATACTTTACTAAGAAGAATATGTTCCAGCTCCATCCATGTAAACATGAAAGAGGTAAAGTCTCCATCTTTCTTTAAGGCTGCATAGTATTCCATGGTGTACATATACCACAATTTATTAATCCATTCGTGGATCGATGGGCACTTGGGCTTTTTCCATGACTTAGCTATTATGAATTGGGCTGCAATAAACATTCTGGTACAAGTATCTTTGTTATGTTGTGATTTTTGGTCTTCTGGGTATATGCCCAGCAGAGGAATTACAGGATTGAATGGCAGATCTATTTTTAGATCTCTGAGTGTTCTCCATATATCTTTCCAAAAGGAATGTATTAATTTGCATTCCCACCAGCAGTGCAGAAGTGTTCCCTTTTCTCCACATCCACGCCAACATCTCTGGTCTTGAGATTTTGTGATATAGGCTAGTCTCACTGGAGTTAGATATCTCAAAGTAGTTTTGATTTGCATTTCTCTGATGATTAAAGATGATGAGCATTTTTTCTTATGTCTGAAGGCCGTGCGCCTGTCTTCTTCAGAGAAGTTTCTCTTCAAATCCCTTGCCCATGGGATATGAAGAGAAACTTTGAGCCTGCAATGGGATCCCTTGTTTTTTTTCTTGCTGATGCGTTTGAGTTCTCTGTGGATTCTGGTTATTAAACCTTTGTCAGAGATATACCCTGCAAATATCTTCTCCCATTCTGAGGGCTGTCTGCTTGCTTTGCTTACTGTGTTCTTAGCTGTGCAGAAGCTTTTTAGTTTGATTAAGTCCCAGTAGTGTATTTTTGAAGCGGCTTCAATTGCCCGGGGGGTTCTCCTCATGAAATACTCACCCAGACCGATTTCTTCAAGGGTTTTCCCTGCATTCTCCTCTAGTATTTTTATAGTTTCATGTTTTAAGTTTAAATCTTTAATCCAATGAGAGTCTATCTTAGTTAATGGTGAAAGGTGTGGGTCCAATTTCAGTCTTCTGCAGGTTGCCAGCCAGTTCAGCCAGCACCATTTGTTAAATAGGGAATCTTTTCCCCACTGAATGTTTTTAATTGGCTTGTCAAAAATCAAATAGCGGTAAGTAGCTGGATTCATCTCTTGGTTCTCTATTCTGTTCCAGATATCTACTTCTCGGTTTTTGTGCCAATACCATGCTGTTTTGATCACTATCGATTTGTAGTAAAGTCTGAGGTCTGGTAGTGTGATTCCTCCTGTTTTGTTTTTATTTCTGAGTAATGTCTTGGCTATTCGAGGTTTTTTCTGATTCCATATAAAACGAAGTAATGTTTTTTCAAGATCTTTAAAATATGACAGTGGAGCTTTAATAGGGAGTGTGTTGAAATTATATATTGCTTTGGGTAGTATGGACATTTTGATAATGTTGATTCTTCCCAGCCATGAGCATGGAATGTTTTTCCATTTGTTAACATTTTCAGCTATTTCTTTTCTTAGAGTTTCATAGTTCTCTTTATAGAGATCTTTCACGTCTTTTGTTAGGTAAATTCCCAAATATTTCATCTTCTTTGGTACTACTGTGAATGGGATAGAGTCCTTAACTGCTTTTTCAACTTGACTGTTGTTGGTGTATATAAAGGCTACCGATTTATGAATGTTGATTTTGTAACCTGAGACGCTGCTGTATTCCTTGATCACTTCTAGGAGTTTTGTAGTAGAGTCCCTAGTGTTTTCCAGATACACAATCATATCATCTGCGATGAGCGAAAGTTTGATCTCTTCTGACCCTATATGGATACCCTTGATCGCCTTTTCTTCCCTAATTGCGGTGGCTAAAACTTCCATTACAATGTTGAAAAGCAATGGAGACAATGGGCAGCCTTGTCTGGTTCCTGATCTGAGTGGAAATGATTCCAATTTAACTCCATTCAATATGATATTGGCTGTGAGTTTGCTGTAGATAGCTAGACCAATTTTCTTGAGTGTTCTGATCATGAAGGGATGCTGGATATTATCGAAAGCTTTTTCTGCATCAATTGAGAGAATCATATGGTCTTTGTTTTTCAATTTGTTTATGTGCTGAATTACATTTATAGATTTACGTATATTGAACCAGCCTTGAGACCCTGGGATAAAACCAACTTGGTCATGATGTATAATTTGTTTGATGTGTTGCTGGATTCTGTTTGTTAGGATCTTGTTGAATATTTTTGCATCTATATTCATTAGTGATATTGGTCTATAATTTTCTTTTCTTGTTGGGTCTTTTCCTGGTTTGGGGATCAGGGTGATGTTTGCTTCATAGAACGTGTTGGGTAGTCTTCCTTCTTTTTCTACATTTTGGAACAGGTTGAGTAATATAGGTACTAATTCCTCTTTAAAGGTTTGGTAGAATTCTGACGTGAAACCATCTGGTCCCGGGCTTTTCTTTTTAGGGAGGTTTTGTATAGTTGATGCTATTTCTGAACTTGATATAGGTCTGTTCAACATTTCCACTTGATTCTGGTTAAGTCTTGGAAGGTGGCGTGCTTCCAAGTATAGGTCTATTTCCTTCAGATTTTCATATTTCTGAGAATAAAGTTTCTTGTAATATTCATTAAGGATTTTTTGGATTTCTGATGAGTCTGTGGTTATTTCGTCTTTGTTGTTTCTGATTGATGATATTAGAGATTTTACTCTTTTTTTCCTGATTAGGTTGGCCAGAGGTTTATCTATTTTACTGACCTTTTCAAAAAAACCAGCTTTTTGATTTATTGATCCGTTGTATTATTCTTTTGTTTTCAATTTCATTTAATTCTGCCCTAATTTTGGTTATTTCTTTTCTTCTACTGGGTTTGGGGTTGGAATGTTCTTCCTTTTCCAGTTGCGTGAGATGTCCCATTAAGTTGTTAACTTCCTCTCTTTCCGTTCTCTTGAGGAAGGCTTGCAGTGCTATAAATTTCCCTCTTAGAACTGCCTTTGCGGTGTCCCAGAGGTTCTGATAGCTTGTGTCTTCATTGTCATTTTGTTTCAAAAAATTGGCGATTTCTTTCTTCATCTCATCTCTGACCCAGCTGTCATTCAGCATAAGGTTATTTAACTTCCATGTTTTTGTATGGGTATGCAGATTCCTGTTGTTACTCAATTCAAGTTTTATTCCATGATGGTCCGAGAAGATGCATGGAATAATTTCTATTCCTTTAAATTTACTGAGGTTAGACTTGTGACCTAAAATGTGGTCAATTTTGGAGTAAGTTCCGTGGGCTGATGAGAAGTATGTGCATTCAGTTTTGTTGGGATGAAATGTTCTGTAGATGTCTGCTAAATCTAAATATTGGATGGTTAGGTTTAAATCTAAGATTTCTTTGCTCAGCTTCTTTCTGGAGGATCAATCCAACACTGCCAAGGGAGTGTTGAAATCTCCGACGAATATGGAGCTGGAGGAAATCAAGTTACTCACGTCTGTTAGAGTTTCTCTTATAAATTGCGGTGCATTCTGGTTGGGTGCATATATATTAATAATTGAGATCTCATCATATTGAGTATTACCCTTAACAAATATGAAGTGACCATTCTTGTCCTTCCTTACTTTTGATGGTTTAAAGCCTACTGTATCTGCAAATAAAATTGCAACACCTGCTTTTTTCTGATTACCATTTGCCCGAAATATGGATGACCATCCTTTCACCCTGAGTCTGTATTTGTCTTTTAAGTTGAGATGTGACTCTTGTATGCAACAAATATCTGGCTTGAGTTTTTGTATCCAGTCAGCTAACCTATGCCTCTTTAGAGGACAGTTTAAGCCATTCATATTGATGGAGAGTATTGATAAGTCTGATGGAATTTTGGGCATCGAGTTTTTCAAAGGTCCAGTGGACATTTTTAATCCTTTCGCCAGTGTGGAAGTTGGAGTTTGATCCGAAGTTTCTGAGTGTGTTTACTTTTGTGGTATAGGATTGGGTTGGTCATTGTGGAGGATAGGTCTGAGAATATCCTGAAGAGCTGGTTTACTTATGGCAAATTTTTTCAACATATGAATGTCATTGAAGTATTTAATTTCTCCATCATAGATGAAACTCAGTTTAGCTGGATACAAGATCCTGGGTTGAAAGTTTTTTTGCTTTAGGAGATTAAAAGTTGATGACCACCGTCTTCTGGCTTGAAAAGTTTCAGCAGAGAGATCTGCAGTTATTCTAATATTCTTTCCTTTGTACGTTATAGTTTTCTTTCTCCAGGCTGCTTTGAGAATCTTCTCTTTCATGTTAACTTTAGTGAAACTAATTATGATATGTCTGGGGGATGACTTATTGGGGTTGAATCGTGCTGGGGTTCTGAAGCTGTCTGCTATCTGAATTTCAGATTCTCTAGGCATGTCTAGAAAATTTTCTTTCATAATTTCATGCAGAAGGGCCTCTGTGCCCCTGGAGGCCACTTTATCGTTCTCAGAAATCCCTATAATTCTTATGTTGCTTTTTTTCGAATTATCTGAGAGTTCTCTGAGTGAGTGATCCGTTTTTGCTCTCCATTTCTCTTCCTCTTTGAGAGATTGGGAGTGTTCGAAGACTTTATCTTCAATGTCAGAAATCCTTTCTTCTGCTTGCTCCATTCTGTTACTGAGGGATTCTACTGTATGTTTCATATCTTTGAGGGCTGTAAGTTCTTGCTTCAGTGTGTCTAAGTCTTTGGTGGTTTTGTCTTTAAATTCGTTAAATTCTTGAGACAATTTTTGAATTTCTCCTCGAATTCCTAATTCCATTTTATTAATCTTGTCTGCAATCCAAATTCTGAATTCGATTTCTGACATCTCAGCCAGTTGTTTATGAATGGGATCTTCAATCACATCTGCCGTATCTTTTCTTGGGGGGGTTGATCTATTCATGTTACCAGAGTTTTTCCGCTGATTTCGCCCCATGGTTATTTTACTCCCTTTGGTTTTTCCCCTGGGGTTTTATCGAGGGCCCGTACAGTGTTGTGGCCTGAGAAACTGGGGCCCTGTCTGGTGTGGTGGAGCAAAGTGGTTCTGTCTTGTTTTCAGCTGGTTTCTGTTCGATCCTATTGCAACTTCTACTCTGGCTTGAAGTCTCAGCTGTGTGGAAAAATCAGCAATTAAGTCACCCCGCCTGCCCACCTCTGGCCCCAGTTGGAAAAGGAGAATCAAACCTTCGTACAACCGCACACCCAGGGCACCGCCTGAAAAGTCCTCAGTCTATTAGCCCAGTTCAAAAGGTCCAAATCAACTGTCTCAATCGGCACCTGTCTCGGGTGGGAGAGTTCAAGAGGTCTCTGGGAACTGGATCACAGGGGCCTGGTGACTCCTCTGACACGGCTCACCCCAGTGCAGCGTGGAGTCAGGAGGAGCCACCCAGCAAACAGAGCAGTCTAGGAAGGTTGACGTCTCCTTCCCCACTTTGCCCCTCCGTCGGACCCAGTCACTGGTATCTCTGCAGATGGCTAACCCAGTTGCCTGCAGTGAACAGACACTACAGGGGTTTGCACCTGCCTGAATCGCAAGGAAGTCTGCCAGGCCCCCGCAGACTGCCGCTATCTAGCAGGAGGAGATGGAGCCTGACATCTTTGAGTGTTTGATGCAGGTGATGGGAAGGAGGTGTTCACTCAGGCTTAGCTCCGTCCCTGATGGATGCTGCTAACAGAACAGACAACTTTGCGGGGTTCTGTCTCTGTTCCTGTCGAAATCGCCTACAGAAGACGGGCTGTTTTGAGTTCAAACGTCTTTGCTGTTGGAGGTTTGCGTCCGATCACCTCTCTGGGTCGGCCCCGCCCTGGAAGCTTCCCAGGTTTGTGAGCAGTGTCAGGAAATCCCCCGCTCACCGGTGGCCTCCTCTGGTTGCCCAGGGAGACAGAGGGTGTGGCCTCAGAATATCCAGAAGTGAGCGTTCTGCCGTTAAAGAAAAAACGGCTGTTGATCTACCTCCAGGGAACTGCTGCTCTGGTGTGGGCACTCAGGCGACCCTTTTCTCCTCTGTCTCACGCCCCAGAGTCAGCACTGAGCAGCGGCAGTTTGTGCTGGGTCCACACCCCTCAAGAGATCCCCCAAGAATCAGAACTCTTGGGGGATAGGCCCCCAGACCCCGATTGGGAGTGGGGGGGGGAAGCTAAGAGTTTCATTCAGTTTTACGCAACAATACGGCCCGGGGAGGGCTCCTGCACTGCACCGCAGGGAAGTGCCACCAAGGCTTGATTTCCCCTCAGCAGAGTGCCCTCTCCTCGCTCACGTGTCCCAGAGTCAGCGCTGACCTGACGCAGCTCAGGCACTGTGCACTCCCCTCGAGAAATCACCCAAGGATCCTAACTCCTGGGGGATAGGCCCTCAGACCCCGAGTGAGAGTAGGGGCTCTCAGCTCTCAGCAGGGAAGCTAGAGTCTTATTCAGTCTTGGGCCCCGTATGCCCGGGGAGGGTTGCTGCACTGCACCGCAGGGAAGTGCCGCGAGGCGTGACTCCCCCTCAGCCCGGTGCCCTCTCCTCACTCGCGCGCCTCAGAGTCAATGCTGACCAGTCGCAACTCGGGGACTGTCCACTCCCCTTGAGAAATCACCCAAGGATCCGAACTCCTGGGGGACAGGCCTCCAGACCTCAGTGGGCGGGAGGGGAGCGCCGGGAGGGTTGCCGGCGAAGGATTCCCAAAGTTTTATTCAGTTTTATGCCTGGCAGGAAAACGCCATGGCACCCCAGTAGGGGAGGTAGGTCCAGTTTTTAGAAGGTCTCTCCCGTGGAGTGTAGTGGGAGGGGCTTTAATTTCTGCCCGCTTGTTTAATTGTGGGGCTCTTGAGCCGGTCTCATGGGGGAGGGGGACTCCCGTCCGCTTGGTGGTGGATTTTGTACCTTTTGTTTGCGTCCTTGTGATCACAGCTTGCCTCAGCGGTGTTGATGTGCGTTCTTCAACCTTCTCTCTTGGTGAGGCTCAAGTCCACCAGGATACTTACTAAATTCCTGTCCCTTAACTCTCCTTCTGGACAGGAGCCTCTGTTGAAAGCTGGCTTCAGTCCGCCATCTTGTCTCCCTCCTAGAACCTTTTTCATCATTGCACCAGGGTACATTGTTTTTGTACAGAAAGCATCACATATTCCTGTCTTACATTTTTCACTTAAAATCTCAAAACTAATTACAGTCTCATAAGGTCACTAGACTTTCCATTTAAATTACTTTCAGTGCAGGGCTAAATCTCAATTGCCTCCACACCTCAGGAAGACTGCTTTAATGCAATGGCCTGTGATGAAAAGAGCAAAATTATCTGGCAAACTACTTTTTCTTCAAAATGAAATTCTCGCCTGTTAAAGGTACTCTGAGAACATTAAAATCAACCTGTAACTATTAAAATCAGGGCTCAATCATATCAGTATACAACGTGCAAAAAAGAAAACTAAAAAATCAATTTAATGTATGACTTTGCAAATCATAGAATTTAAAGTGGAAGCACTCTCAGAGGCCCTGTTCAGACAGAAAGATGGGTTTGTTCCATTCCCCTCTCTACCAGAAAGAGAACTGTCTTTATGTTCTTGGCTTCTTCCATACTACCCACCCAATATGGTAGATCAGTTCTTGGACTTTTATTATTCACATGAACAATGTAGTGGGTAGAGTTTCAGGACTACAAGAAGTGAAGCAACTTTGACACCTGAAGAGAAGGAAGTTAGCGAGAGGGAGCCAAGAGCCATGCTGAGCCACCTCTGGGGAGAGTTCTGACTGGAAGCTGAGCGAGGGAAGGGTTTCTAGATTCTTAGAAGGTATAAGGTGTGGGAGCCAGAGAAAGAGGCAAAGAGCTGCAGGTTAGGAATTAATTCATCTTCTGACAGTTTTCTTGTCTCCAGTAAATATATGAATTGCTTTTCATGTTTTTTGACTACTGAATTTATTTGGCTGTTATGTGGGGTTCTTATATTCATTTGGGATACTCATTTTAGAAACAAATACGTAGGCAGGAACTAATCTCAGGAGAATCATAGAGTTAAAAGGCCTATCGGTGACCATTTGCTGCATTTTCTATTTCTGAGAAGAGCAGAACCAGGGAGCTTCAACTTGAAATTTGTGTCTCAGGAAGATGCCCTTTCTTACAATAACTTAATGAGTTTTCCAAGTATATTTTTTGGAGTGGGGAGGCTCTAATCCAGTGATTCTCAACTTTTAGTGTACATCAGAATCCTTTAGAGAGGTTATTAAAAACAGATTGCTGGGCTTACCCCAGAGTTTCTGATTTAGTAGGTCTGAGGTGGAGCCTGAAATTTTGCATTTTAAATAAATTCTCAAGTGATGCTCATGCTGCTAGTCTCAGATCACACTTTGAGAATCACTGACCTAATCCATTTCTCACTGACTACAATCTTCTGAACTGGCTCAAATGTCCGATTCAATGATGAGAACAAGTCACCATTACAACCCAATTCATGACTTCCAACATGTCCCTTTCAAGGACAATGTCATAATTTATACTTTTAAACAGGCAGGACTGGAACTAGCATTTAAGTTCAATAACCCTTGACTATTAGGATGAAATGTGTAGCTATCCAGACATCAAAATGCGTTTTTTTAGGCGGCGCCCATAGCTTAGTGGGTAGGGCATCAGCCATATACACCGAGGCTGGCGGGTTTGAACCCAGCCCCAGCCAGCTAAACAACAATTTGACAACTGCAACAAAAAATAGGCAGGCAGTGTGGTGGGTGCCTGTAGTCCCAGCTACTTGGGAAGCTGAGGCAAGAGAATCACTTAAGCCCAAGAGTTGGAGGTTGCTGTGAGCTGTGATGCCACAGCACTCT
The DNA here is from genome assembly GCF_027406575.1 of Nycticebus coucang. Taxonomy (NCBI): domain Eukaryota; kingdom Metazoa; phylum Chordata; class Mammalia; order Primates; family Lorisidae; genus Nycticebus; species Nycticebus coucang. The sequence goes on from NC_069804.1 coordinate 18,858,516, forward strand.
ACCAAGGGCGACATGGTGAGACCCTGTCTCAAAAAGAAAAAAGGAAAAGAATAAAATAAAATAAAAAATCTTAGATTTGGCCAGGCAGGGTGACTCATGCCTATAATCCCACAGCACTTTGGGAGTTCAAGGTGGGATGATTACTTGAGGCCAGGAGTTTGAGAACAGCCTGGATAACACATCAGGACCCTAACTCCCCCCCACTGTTTTTAAAAATTAGCCAAGTGTGGGGCGGCGCCTGTGGCTCAGTCGGTAGGGCGCCGGCCCCATATACTGAGGGTGGCAGGTTCAAACCCAGCCCCGGCTGAACTGCAAACCAAAAAATAGCTGGGCGTTGTGGCGGGCGCCTGTAGTCCCAGCTACTCGGGAGGCTGAGGTAAGAGAATTGCTTAAGCCCAGGAGTTGGAGGTTGCTGTGAGCTGTGTGATGCCATGGCACTCTACTGAGGGTGATAAGTGAGACTCTGTCTCTACAAAAAAAAAAAAAAAAAAAAAATTAGCCAAGTGTGAAGGCCTTCCCCCACAGCCATAGCTACTCAGGAGGCTAAGGCAAGAGGCACTTGACACCAGTTCAAAGTTTTTTTTTTTACATATACAGGGTGTCCATAAAGTTCATGTGCAATTTAAAATAGTGGTCTATGTATACACAACTCTATGCTATTATGTTTTATAAAACATGCTCACTAAATTCCTAAAGGTTTCCTTTTAAAATGGCTTACTGGGAAGAGATTTTGGTCCCGAGGCTGTGTACAGGCACACTGGCGCAGAGGGAGACTGCCTTCAGGGAGGTGTTGCTCCACGCATCAGGGACCCTCCTGCGGCTGGTGCCGGCCACAAGCAACTGCAATTTGGAAGCCTACCTTGAAGTGGCTGCTCTGGCTGCAGGGCCACAGCTGCCTGCGCCACGTGAACCTGGGGCTCTGCTCGCCCGTGTACCAGACGCCGCCGTTTGACGCCCAGGCCTGTCTCTATCAGGCCTGCTGCCGCTACCTGCAGCCCCACTGCACCTACTTCCTGGGCCAATCTTGGATGTGGGCTTCGTGGGTGGCCGGTGGGTGCTAGAGGCCCGGATACATGACTGCAACATCAATGCTGACGAGTTCCTCCACTTGCCAACACACTTGCACGTCGTGGTTATTGGGCCTCCCCAGCTGTGCTCTGAGACCAATGAGCAGCTTTTCCAAGAGAAGTACAAGCCTGTCGTGCTCACTGATGATCAGGTAGACCAGGCTCTGTGGGAGAAGCAGGTCTTGCAAAAGGAGAAAGACAGGCTCGCCCTCAGCCAGGCCGACTTACAGGTGCAGTTCCAAGATGAGTTCATGGCTCCCATCCCTGGGAGACTGCTCGGGATTGTGCAATTGTTGTGAGTCCCACATGCAGAGTCACTAAGGTATGTGCAAGAGTGTCCTTTTACTAGGTTTTTAAGAGTTTGCACAGCCTTTTCTCCATTTCTTGTTGTTCCTCATTTGCTGGAATTAATTCAGCGCTTTCTTAGTTTAGGAGATAGGGAGAGCAGAGTGACCTTGTAATGTTTATCACAGCCAAAGCTACTAACGAGTTTTTTACATAAGCTTTTTTTTCCATTGGGCCTCACAGTCCCCATGACATTGGTCAGGTGACTCCCAAACCCTCCCACGACCTTTCAGATTTTCATTTTAAAATTTGAGCTGAAATGTTTTTATTCTGTGATCTATTCTGTCTTTAATTTTTGTAAGTAAAAATTTTCCCAGTTACCATGGCAACATAACAAGACCCTGTCTCTTAAAAAAATGTCAAAATTAGGCCAGACGCAGTGGTTCACATTTGCAATCCTAGCACTCTGGGAGGCTGAGGTGGGTGGATTGTTTGAGCTCAGGAGTTTAAGACCAGCCTGAGCCAGAGTGAGATCCCATCTCTAAAAATAGCCAGGGGTTGTGGCAGGAGCCTGTAGTCCCAGCTACTTGGGAGGTTGAGACCAGAGAATCACTTGAGCCCAAGAGTTTGGGGTTGCTGTAAAATGTGATGCCAGGACACTCTAACAAGGGTGACAAAGTTGAAGCTCTGTCTCAAAAAAAAAAAAAATTTTTCTTTGGCTTGGCACCCATAGCACAGTGGTTAGGGCGCCAGCCACATACACGGAGGCTGGCAAGTTCAAACCCAGCCAAGGGCAGCTAAACAACAATGACAACTGCAACAAAAAAGTATGATTATCATAACCTCTTTAAGTACCAGCCATATACATTAACGTATTACTTTTCTTAGACTTTTGTGTTTTAGGGCTACTGAAATATAACATACCCAGAATCTATGATTATACATAGATTTAACTGATCAGAAAATGTTTCATCCTTCCAAGCTACTTCCAATCACTGTCAATAGACACATAGTAAAACCAGGTTGTTTCTGCACAAAATTTCCCCATAACATCCAAATAGCCATACCAATGTCAATTTCCTTGTTTAATATTAGTTATTTGAGATGTTCCCATTGGGGAAGTTGGATGAAGGTATACAAAATGGCTTTAATTTTTTCCAGCTTTATGTGATATTATATTGTAATTATTTCAAAATTAAAAGTTAAAAATAATTTTATCCTTGCATCAAACCAGAGGAAATAAAAGAAAAAAAAAAGTTTAAAAATTCAACACAAAGATGTTATTTATTGTATTTTTTTGAAACAGGGTCTCATTATGTTGCCCAGACTGATTTTGAACTCCTGGGTTCAAGCAGTCCTCCTGCCTAAGCCTTCAGAGTAGCTGGAACTACAGGCCCATGCCATCAAGCCCCATTTTGTAAATTTTTAAATTTTGTTTTTGTTTGTTTTGTTTTGAGACAGAGTCTCACTATGTTGCCCTGGGTAGAGCGCTGTGGCATCACAGCTCATAGCAACCTCAAACTTTTGGGCTCACACAATTCTCTTGCCTCAGCCTCCCAAGTAGCTGGGATTATAGGTGCCCACCACAACACCTGGCTATTTTTTGTTGTAGTGGTCATTGTTGTTTTTTTTCTTTTTTGAGACAGAGTCTTACTGTGATGCTCTCAGTAGAGTGCTATGGCATCACAGCTCACAGCAATTTCAAACTCTTGGGCTTAAGCAATTCTCTTGCCTCAGCTTCCTAAGTAGCTGGGACTACAGGGCACCCAGTACAATACCCAGCTATTTTTGTTGTAGTTGTCATTGTTGTTTAGCAGGCCCAGGCCAGGTTCAAACCCACCAGTCCTGGTGTATGTGGCCAGTGCCCTAAGCACTGAACTGATAATCATACTTTCAAAGCTAAAGTATTGGGCGGCACCTGTGGCTCAGTGAGTAGGGCACCAGCCCCATATACCGAGGGTGGCGGGTTCAAACCCAGCCCCGGCCAAACTGCAACCAAAAAATAGCTGGGGGTTGTGGCGGGCAACTGTAGTCCTAGCTGCTCGGGAGGCTGAGGCAAGAGAATCGCGTAAGCCCAAGAGCTAGAGGTTGCTATGAGTCCTGTGACGTCATGGCACTCTACCCAGGGCGGTAAAGTGAGATTCTGTCTTTACAAAAAAAAAAAAAAAATCAAAGCTAAAGTATTAAGGGAATGAAACTACCTCTGTCACCTTGATGGCCTGTGGCTAGTTAATTAAACTAAGGCGATGAAACAAACAAAAACAGCTTACTGAACTACATTTTTCCAGAAAAATGCAGACATGATAAGAATATTACTACATAACTTACATGATTCCTAAATGATTTTCTTAAACACAATTACACAGCTAAGGACTAGTGTTTTTTTCCCCCCTAAATGTAGAATTGGGCCAAGTCTACTCAAGCTATCAAGGTCAAATAAGGAGAATGGATCCCACTCCCCTCCCTGAAACCTGGCATGTGGGCCTCACCAGTCTGCCACAAAATTCTCTGCTTGGGGTTACTGGAAGAAGGCATAGCAGTGTGGCCCTGCAGGACCTGCTCAAAGCCTCCTCTTCTATAAAATGGAGATGAGCAGCATCTACCTTATAGTGCGGAGTAAATGAGATACTGTAACACATCAAGTTGTTCAAGCTGTTCTGTGCTGGCTGTTCCCGTGTACATGTCCTTGCTTGTTTCTCACCACAGAGGTCTTATGCACATACACTTGGAAACCCAACAGGCTACCTCTCATAACAGTGATGATAAGAAAAGTGCATTACAACACCGCCAGTATAAAATCAGGGTGAGCATTCTTTTTGCACAAAATATATTTTTTATTAGGAAAAGGTATATGATCTCTTAATTTTTTTGTCTTCGGCAAAGGGTATATCATTGCTAATAACTGCATGTTCTTGTCTATACAAGTAGATACACGCTCCTTCTGATGAATCAGATCCTGTCTTTAGCAGGATAAGTAATTTCTTACAAAAAAAGGGTACAGAGATGACATCTCACAAACACTAATTATGAAGGTGGTATGTAACAGTGCTATTCTTCCATATGCATACACTTGTGATCAGTCATCCCAGGACCTCCTGTGCCAGCAACTCAGTCTGATAAATAAGCCCCCCCGAACCAAAAGACAATGTACCAAGTTATAAAATTCAACTGTGCCCAGTTTGGGGAACTGTACATATATTAATGGGCTAGACTGTCTTCTTCTAAAGGCACCATTTCTTTTTTTTTTTTGTAGAGACAGAGTTTCACTTTATTGCCCTCGGTAGAGTGCCGTGGCCTCACACAGCTCACAGCAACCTCCAACTCCTGGGCTTAGGTGATTCTCCTGCCTCAGCCTCCCAAGTAGCTGGGACTACAGGCGCCCGCCACAACGCCTGGCTTTTTTTTTTGTTGTTGTTGCAGTTTGGCTGGGGCTGGGTTTGAACCCGCCACCCTCGGCATATGGGGCCGGCGCCCTGCTCACTGAGCCACAGGTGCCGCCCAAGGCACCATTTCTTAAGCATGTACTTCATGCCAGGCATTATGCTCTATGAATGATATTTAATGTTCACAATAATCCTAGTAGGTGGGAGGCACTCCCAATTTTATAGATGAGGAAACTGAGACTGAGTTTAAGAAATCTGTCCAAAGTCATGTAGCTACTAAGTAACAAAGCTTGAATTTGAGCCAGTTTGATGGACTCAACACTGATAGGGAAGACCACCTACAAGAAGGAGTACTGACTGACCTAGGGATCTAGATATCCAGGGACCAGTAACTATTCCTACTGGGATGCACAGAGAAGGATGGTCAGAAAGAAGAATGGGTTTTGCTGGGCTCTGTCAAGTTGCTGCTCAGCACACACTAATAGTGCAACTGCTGGGAAGCTCCTAAGCCCCAGTTTTCTCAATTGTTACATAGGGACAATAACAGTACCTGTGTCATAGGCAATGTGGAGCTTAAAGAACAATACTATAAGTAAAGCTCTTAGCACACATTAAACTTCTAAAAAATACCTCGTATTAACCTGGATGGAAGTGGAAGACATTATTCTTAGTAAAGCATCACAAGAATGGAGAAGCATCAATCCTATGTACTCAATTTTGATATGAGGACAATTAATGACAATTAAGGTCATGAGGAGGGAAGCAGAGAGAGGGAAGGAGGGAGGGGGGTGGGGCCTTGGTGTGTGCTACACCTTCTGGGGGCAAGACATGATTGCAAGAGGGACTTTACCTAACAAATGCAATCAGTGTAGCCTGGCTTATTGTACCCTCAATGAATCCCCAACAATTAAAAAAAATTTTTTTTCTAAAAAATATTGGCTAATGGTTATCACCATCATCATTATTGATGTAGATGTGGTCCCTAAATGAGAATGTAAATCCAAGTTTACATTGGGACACATCCAGCATCCAGAAAGCATTAGTGCTCTTCAACATTCATTACCAATGTCTCACCACTGTCATGTCTACTACTACAGTCTAGAACTAGCCCTTGACTCTCCCAGAGTTTTAAAGCCTTCTTTCAAACCACCAAGGTCTTTGGCTTGCTACAGGCCTCCAGTGGGGTACCAACTGGATAGCCTGGACCTCTGACAGTTCAAGGACTACTGTGCTCATGGTAGGAGGGCCTAGGCCAAAGCAGTGTACATATCTACCAAAACTCATAGAATGGTACACTTAAAGTTTGTGCATTGTAGTATATGTAAATTATACCTATTTTTACAGCTGTAACAACTGCAACAACAAACAGAAAAGGCAAAATTCAGTGCTCGCCCATCTGCCCTATGTTATTGGTTCTCAAAGTTACAAAGAATAACCTTGGATCTCAAAAACAAACAAACAAACAAACATTATGTTTGTTTGACAACCCTGAGTTGGTCATATCCTCAAGGACTTATAAAGAGGTGGGGGCACTCAGACTTCAAGGGCAGCATGGGAAACAGGAAGTATGCCCCTTGCCAGGGCCAACATGGGAATTGAAGTTACTTGCAAAGGCCCTGGGATTGACTGGATCTTCAGGGCTCTCAAAGGGCATAACTGGGCCTAACCTTACCAGTACAATTAAGGAGACAAAGAGGTGTAAGAAGTGGGTTCCATAGTTCTGAACCCCTCAACAAGTGTTATCTTCCAGGTTCACTGTTAACCCACTTTTCTCATACTTTTGTAACTTTCTCCACCCCACACCAGATCCCAGCTACAAATATCCAAATGGCCTGGCTCTTTCTATAGCTACCAGTAAAACTCTCTGCTGGTCTGCCTTCCCATCCATGCATAAAATTTAGCCCCCTCAACCCTGGGGTCTTCTTGGCTCCATCCATGTGGCCTGCCCAACTGTATCCCAGTCAAAGGACCTTGGGTAAATCTTAGTATTTCAGAAACTTTGAGTTCCTCTTCTGTAAAACAGGAACATCACTACCTATTTCCAGGGTTATAGGACCCTTGTGAGAAGGCTGGGCATGCAGGAGTATTTATAATTGGTGCCCTTCCCTTGAAATATGACAACATAGACCAAACAAGTTGCGGCAGATGCTCAATGGGCCCGAGCCCAGGCTGTGAAATCATTTCAGTCTTACCAACAACCCCACAAAACTCCCCAGGAAATCCCCCACAACTTCCCAAGAGGCCAGAGTTTCAATTCTAGGACTTGCTCTGGGCAGGACATGTGGCTCATGCCTATAATTCCAGCACTTTGGGAGGTGAGAGGATCACCTGAGATCAGGAATTTGAGACCAGCTTGAGCAACACCGTGAGACCCCATCTTTACAAAAAAAATAGAAAAATGAGGGTGGCGTCTGTGGCTCAGTGAGTAGGGCGCCGGCCCCATGTACCAAGGGTGGTGGGTTCAAACCCAGCCCGGGCCAAACTGCAACAAAAAAATAGCCAGGCATTGCGGTAGGCGCCTGTAGTCCCAGCTACTCGGGAGGCTGAGGCAAGAGAATCGCCTAAGCCCAAGGAGTTGGAGATTGCTGTGAGCTGTGATGCCACAGCACTCTACCGAGGGTTAATAAGTGAGACTCTGTCTCAAAAAAAAAAATAGAAAAATGAGCCAGGTGTGGTGGTGCGGCTGTAGTCCCACCTACTTGGGAAGCTGAGGCAGGAGAACGGCTTTAGCCCAGGAATTTGAGCTTGCTGTGAGCTATAACACCATTGTAGTACTGTAGCCCAGGCAACAGAGTGAGATCCTGTCCCAAAAAACAACAACAACAACAACAACAAAAAAAAAAAAACACAAAAGACTTGCTCTGCTGAACTGATATATTAGCTTAGGAGGTAGATAAACTGAAAGGTAGCTAAGGAAGACAGACTAGAAAAATAAAACTCGATTAATTACCTACTGAGCACTATGATGTGAAAGCTTAACTCCTACCCTGCAACCTCAGTTGGGAAGCAGGATTTCTCTAGATTTCTGTGTTTCTATAATAAATGAAATACAAATATGTGTAATTTCAAAACAACCCAATATACACAGCATACTCTCTTCATAGAATGATTTGCTAGTTAAAGGAAACCCACACAGCCAGTCTTTTCTCCCATGTGGTTGTCACAGGATCATCTCTCCAACTCTATTCTCCCCTCTCTGTGTGCTTCTGGTCATCACAGAATGGTTTTGTGTGCGCCTGTTCTTTAGCCACAAGAATTTGGACTCTACCCTTCCCACTGGGAGTGATCCCAAAAAAGATGCAAGTGGGGCTGGCAACAGATAAGGGAATGAACACAGAATGACTGCAGAAGCTTCTACCACAGACAGGGTGTGCAGGGCCAGGCATCTGAACTTGGCCTCAGGTCCTTTAGAGATGGAGAGGCTCTGATACACGGGACTTTGGTATGAGCTTCTGGACTCTCACCTGATACAGGACTCCAATTGTGCAGACAGAATAACCCTTGAAAAGCCTTCCATCCCCCAGCAAGGCCACAGAAGGCAGTTGATACTGTACCTGGGAGCAGGGGCTCCACAGTTGGCCTGGTTTCCAACCCCATGGAAATCACGGCCACTCACTGGATTGCCAGGAGCATTACTTGAGTTGGGGGTCGAGGGAGAAAGAGAGAAGGAACTGCTTGGAGCACTGCCTGTTACACAGTCACTACTCAATAAATCTTAGGCATCATTATTCCTAAGCCTAACCCAACCAGAATTTTCCTTCAAAGGTAGTACAGGGGCTGGGTTACATACCAGGAGAGGTGGATATTTCCAGTGAAGGCTGTATCACGTGATGGAAGGCTTGTGAAAATACAAGCTCCTAACTTACTGTCCTGAGATAAGACTCAGAAAGATCTTGGGCCTCTGGAAAGAGGGCCAGACATGGGGAAAAGATAAATCTTATTTGATTTTTTTCAGCAACAGAGTACAAGAAACTTACAAACATCCTTTTGAAACTGCAGACAGAATCAAGCAGATAATTGTTGGTAAAGAGACATTACTTGTGGAGTCCCCACTACTTGTAATGCCACTTGGTTTCTCTTCAGGGTGATGTGTACGTTTAATGACCATGAAAGTAAAAGATCTACAAAGGATCACTAGAGACCCTTCTGGTCTATCTCCATGCCATTCCCGGGCCAGCTGCCCATAAGGTCTCAAGTCCCTACTATAGGGCAAGTTGTGCTTTTGAGTATGAGCAAGCCAACCAGAGACTTCTTTGTCTCACTCTCCTTATTTTGTCCTCATTCCCTGAGTATTTCCACACACTGACATGTTCACGGTCGCTTAGGATCCCTCCACCCTCACTGTTATGCGGTTGGCAGGACCCTTCAGACCCCTTCCCTGAGGAAGGCCCCTTGTTCCTAGGCTGACAGCTCTTCCTCTGCCATCCCACTGGGCACTAGATCTGAACTCTAATCACTGCTAAGCAACTCAAACCATCTGATGTGAGGCGCATGCCTTCCTAGCCTTGCTTTTCTGTCTCAGCTCACAGCAATTCTAGCCCTATGTCAGAGGTGGTCCTGGATAGGCCACTGAGTGGAGAGGCCACTGACAAGGCTACTGAAACGCAATCCAAGTCATTAGTGCAGAGCTCACGTCTGCTCCTCTTACCACCCTGGCCTGGGTGCTGAGAGGATTACTTAATTTTAGAACAAAATACAAAGGAGAAATAAAGATGCTAGAAAAAAAAAATCACTCTTTGTATTGCAAACAATTTGGAGACATGTTAAAAATGGTCTTGAAAGTTGCAACCCCCATTGTGTCTCTCTCTGAAAAGCACTCCCAGCAGGGGTGACCCCCAATCTGAGGCCTATAGATCTGTGCATCTGGCATCCTCAGCCCAGCAACAACAGTAACTAATAAACAAGGACAACCTTCAGGGGCACTTTAAGGCCTTAAGGCAGAAACAGCTTCCTGGCACAGACAGATCCTGTTTGAACCAGGAGAGCAGAGCACAATGTGTACCTCTATTCAACACTGTGCAGGGCAGTCCGCTGGCCTTTCCAACAGCCTTGCACGTATCTCCAGCTTGTTGACTAAGTTGTTACCATTCCATACCCCTCCAGCCCCCCTTCTACCCTATGCCTGCTAACCCTCTTTGGAAAAACAAAAGGACCATGAATCTTTTTCTTTTCTTTCTTTCTTTTTTTTTTTGAGACAGAGTCTCACTTTGTCGCCCTTGGTAGAATGCCGTGGTGTCACAGCTCACAGCAACCTCCAGCTCTTGGACTTAGGCTATTCTCTTGCCTCAGCCTTCTGAGTAGCTGGGACTACAGGTGCCCACTACAACATCTGGCTATTTTTTGTTGCAGTTTGGCAGGGGCCGGGTTTGAACCCGCCACCCTCGGTATATGGGGCCAGCGCCCTACTCACTGAGCCACAGGCACTGCCCAAGGACCATGAATCTTAAAGTTCTACTTATTGCTGTCAGTAGTCAAAAGGTTATTTTGAAAATAGTAAGACTGGGCGGCGCCTGTGGCTCAGTCGGTAGGGCACCGGCCCCATACGCCGAGGGTGGCGGGTTCAAGCCCGGCCCGGCTGAACTGCAACCAAAAAAAAAAAAAAAAAATGGCCGGGCGTTGTGGCGGGAGCCTGTGGTCCCAGCTACTCGGGAGGCTGAGGCAAGAGAATCGCTTAAGCCCAGGAGTTGGAGGTTGCTGTGAGCTGTGTGAGGCCACGGCACTCTACCGAGGGCCATAAAGTGAGACTCTGTCTCTACAAAAAAGAAAATAGTAAGACTACACATTATGATACTGACCAGAGAAAAAGCAAAATGTGGATCCAATATTTGCTTCTGGAAATGTAAAATAATGAGGTCTTCAGGGTGAAATTCCAAGGTTTACTGACATGTATAGGCTTCTCTTTCGGATGTTCCACAAAAAAGGCCACTTGCCATTCAACACATCACATAACATAAGTGCTTTTATGCACTACAGTTGTGCCTGTGCATGGGTGGCTTGACTATTATATGTCACTGTTTCTTTCCTTGTTTTTCACTGCAAGAAGATAAAAAATGATGATATACACAGTTTTAAATCCTGTGTGTTGCATTTCACCTGCAAAAACAGCCATCAAAGAACATCAATATACTGTTGCTATTGAAGCATGCTAGCCCATCATAGCAATCGGGTTTTCGATTCGCCACATTATTTTAAATTAGCCAAGCTATCATGCTTCAAGGTCACTTGATAATTTCTATTATCAGGGGACCAAAAAAACCTAGTGTTTCAGATGACCAGTGTAAAAGTTGCATGCTACATGATCCTATACTCCAATAGTTCTCAACCAGGGGAGACTGTGCACCCCGTGCCAGGACTTGGCAATGTCTGGAGATATTTTTTGGTTGTCATGCCAAGAGGAAAGGTGCTACTGGCATCTACTGGGTAGAGGCCAGGGATACTGTTAAACATCCTGCAGTGCACAGGATAGCCCCATCCCTAAACAAGAATCATCTAGCCCTCAAAGTTAGTAGGGCCTAGGGTGGTAAGCTACACTGCATTTGACAAATAGAAAAACTTCCTGATAGCGTACACATGTTGGTTCATGCCACATCAAAATACAGTAGTAAAACCAGAAAATGATAAAGAGAAGAAACACACTTCCCGTTTGGCAGCTTTGTTAAAAACTGTAAAAATGGCTCGGCGCCCATAGCACAGTGGTTATGGCGCCAGCCACATACACGGAGGCTGGCGGGTTCGACCCCGGCCTGGGCCAGCTAAACAACAATGACAACTGCAACAAAAAATAGCTGGGCATTGTGGCGGGCGCCTGTAGTCCCAGCTGCTTGGGAGGCTGAGGCAAGAGAATCACTTAAGCCTAGGAGTTTGAGGTTCCTGTGAGCTGTGACACAACAGCACTCTACGGAGTGGAGAGGCCACTGACAAGGCTACTGAAACTCAATCCAATCAGTGCAGAGATCAGGTCTGCTCCTCTTACCACCCTGGCCTGGGTTCTGAGAGGATTACTTAGTTTTAGAACAAAATACAAAGGAGAAATAAAGATGCTAGAAAAACAAAATCACTCTTTGTATTGCAAACAATTTGGAGACACGTTAAAAATGGTCTTGAAAGTTGACAAGTGAGACTCTGTCTCCAAAAAAAAAAAAAAAAAAAAGTAAAAATGTGAGGCAATAATAATAAGAAAATTCTTCTTCAAAATCAGAGAATTGATTAATTTCTTACACATGTTTGATAGCATTGATGAGCATAGTTTGTTCCCCTGGGTAGGACTATAGCTAAATGCCTAAATAAAAGCAGTAAGGATTTTATAACAATCATTATGGAACAAAGTGCTCCAACCCCACTTTCCTGGATGGCTTTGTAGTGAGGCAGGAATCTACAAAGGAGACAAAGACGTCACTCTGCCCCTAGGATCAGCAGTGAGTAGGCTTACTTGGCCAGGCCACACCCCTCAGTAGGACACACCAATGAGGTCAAATACATTCCATCTGCCTGCACGTGACCTTCATAGGCCCTAATGGGCAAATAAGTCCCCTCCTAAGAACGTTAGTACAAATCATACCCTTAATACCTGCTGATGGAAACAATTCATATGTCTCTCACAACAAATTTCCTGCTCATATACTATAGACCCTGGGGAAGAGGGAGAAAAGAAAGATGGTTTAAAAACAGCTTTGATTCCTCTAAAAATACAGAAGCACTGAAAACTGGGTTTTCCTGATTTGATCAGCTCTAAAAGGAAGGCTTATATATTTGATCAGAGTCATTAAAAAATATAGCATTTCCCTATAGGCATATTTCTACCATAAAGAATCTGAAAAATGTAGGTTGCCTCACAACTGTAGCCAATACATCCCTTTTTATAGAAACAGGAAGGACGTCTGTGTTCCCAAGGTAACCTGACTTTCTGCTCATCAATATGGCACCCAACAAGTACTTTCATTGAGCACACTATCAATCTTCTGAGGTTTCAAAATGGAGTTCTCTGCATGATGAATATGTACACACATTAGCCAAGAAGGTCACCAAACGTAAGAAACAAAGACAGAGAAAGCAGGTAGAAGGTAAAATAATTTGCCACGTTTTTCTCTTGGTGATCATTCAAGCTGCTGACAAGCTATCTAGTACAATTCACTGTCAGACCTTTGTTCTATGTGGAGAACGTTCATGGGGGATGTGTGAAAACTAATGGCATCTGAGATACAGGGGGGCCCTGAGCTGTAGCCAGTCTTTCTCAGAACCCTCTCCCCACTGTCCTTTCCTTACCCTGTTCCTCACACTGCTGAGGTCCACGCTCTGCACCCCTTCTTGCCCTCTGAGACGTTCCTGTCCCCCCAGCTCACACAGGTGGGTCTAGAGCTGGGCCCACGGAAACCTTGTCCCCCCCCCATTTCAATTACATGATGAATGAAAAATCTAGACAAGAGTTTATGAGGATCTGAATGAAAAGGAAAGGATAAATTATAGTATAGAGAAGTAGAAGCTACACAAATAAGGCATGGGGAGGACAGAGTCAAAAGAGACTGTTTTGGGCCTGAGTAGCTGGAAGAACAGTGGTTGGCACTGTTTGCAGAAACAGGAAGTAGCTGAGCATGCTGGCTCCTGCCTGTAGTCTAAATACTCAGGAGGCTGAGGTGAGAGGACCCCTAGAGCCCAGGAGTTCAAGGCTTCAGTGAATTATGATCACACCACTGCATTCTAGCCCAGGTGACAAAACAAAACCCTCATCTCTTAAAAAATAAATTGGTAAAAACTAAAAAAAAAAAAAAAAAGGAACGGTGTTGTCCAGATTGAGCTCTTGGAAAGGAAGGGCTATGCTGCATCTATCACATATCATAGGCTTGGCATGTATTAGGCACTCAATAAATGTTTGCAGAGTGGCCCAAGAGCTTCTTTTAAGCACCTGTCCTTAGACTCTGTCAAGGCCATTTAAATACCTGCTGGGGATTTCCACACTAAAGAGATGCTGCTGAAATAGAAGCTAGAGGATCAATACAAACAACAGATACCACCAGGCTCTGTTTCCCCAGCTAAGCTTGACCAACTGGCAATGGCTACCTGACACATCATGTCAGAAAACTGTCAAGGCCACTTTCAGATTGAATGGAAAAGGATATGGTGGTGATGAGAGTATGGCATGGAGTGGTGGGATTGGGAAGTATTAACATTTGTGTCACACACATTTAGCTTTCATTGGACTTAATAACTGAGAGAACATTTTGAACAAAAGAAACTGGCTTACAGACTAAGAAAGAGAAGACCCAAATAAATAAAATCAGAGATGAAAAAGGAGACTTTACAATTGATACTACAGAATCCAAAGGATCATTAGAGATTACTAAGAGCAATTATATGCCAACGAATTGGAAAACCTAGAAGAAATGGATAAATTCCCAGATACATACAACCTACCAAGATTGAACCAGGAAGAAGTCCAAAACCTGAATAAAACAATAAGTAACAAGAGAGAAGCAGTAATAAAGTCTTTCATCAAAGAAAAACCCAGCTCCAGATGGCTTCACCGCTGAATTCTACCAAGCATTCAATGAAGAACTGATATCAATCCTACGTAAACTATTCCAAAAAATCAAGGAGCAAGGGATACTCCCAAACTTATTCTATGAGGCCTGTGTCACCCTGATACTAAAACCAGACAAAGACCAACCAAAAAAGAATACTATAGGTCAGTATCTCTGATCAACATAGATGGAAAAATCCTCAACAAAATACAAGCAAACTGAATTCAACAACACATTAAAAGGATTATTTATCATGATCGAGAGGGATTCATCCCAGGGATGCAATGATGGGTCAACGTATGCAAATCAATGGGATACATCATATCAACAGAATGAAGGACAAAAACTATATGATCATTTCAATTGATGCTGAACAAGCATTTAGTAAAAGTCAATATCCCTTCATGATAAAAAACTCTCATCAAAAAACTGGGAAGGACCTACTCAACATGATAAAAAGCCATATATGACAGACCCACAGTTTGTATTATACTGAATGGAGAGAAACTTAAAGACTTTCCTCTAACATCTGAAACAAGATAAAGATGCCCATTTTCACCACTGTTATTCAATATAGTACTGGAAGTTCTAGCTAGAGCAATCAGACAAGAGAAAGAAAGAAAAAGAATCCAAATTGGAAAGGAAGAAAGTCAAATATTATTGTTTGCAGATGGTATGATCTTAAATCTAGAGAAACCTAAAGTGTCCAAAAAAAAAAACCCCTAGTAGAAGTGATAAACAAATTCAGTAAAGTTGCAGAATACAAAATATACATACAAAAATCAGTAGCGTTTCTATATGCCAAGAATAAACAACCTGAAAAAGAAACCAAGGAGATTAATCCCATTTCTGATAGCTACAAACAAAATAAAATTCCTAGAAATAAAATTTACCAAAGTTGAAAGACCTCTACAATGAAAACTATAAACACTGATGAAAGAAATTGAAGAGGACACAGAAAAAATGAAAAGATATTCCATGCTCATGGATTGGAAGAGTAAATATTGTTAAAATGTTCATACTGCCCGTAGCAATCTACAGATTCAGTGCAATCACCATTATGGGAACCAGAGCAAGAAGCAGGGACATGTTCTGACACAAGCAGATGGCTCTCAACTACCACAATCCTGCCAGCTTCAACTGCAAAGATGAAACAGAGTTTAGAAACTTTATTGTCTGCCTTGAAGACCAGAAAATCAGACACTAAAAGACTGAAGACAGAGGTAATTTACGAAACATCCCCAGTGGTGACTGGCCCAAGTTCTTTGAAAAGTATTTCACAGATGTTAACTGTCCTTTCAAGACTCAAGATCTTTGAGAAAAAATTGACTGGCTTCTTGATTTAGCTGTTAGACTTGAATGTGGAGATCATGTTGAAAAATACAAGGATTTAGTACCTGATAATGCAAAAAAAATGCTGACAGCACAACTAAAAATGAAAAGCCATTCATCAATCTGGATGTAAATAATCCTGATTTTAAGGCTTGTGTGACAGCTTTGGCTAACCTTCAGATTCAAAGTCATGATGATCACCTGGTAATTCAATTCACATTTTGGTTGAGGAGCCCTGACACAAAATTCAGTTGCTAAAGCAAATCAAACAAAAGAGAGCTTGCCTGTTGCTTTAGACGAACATATTCTTGGTTTTGACACAAGAGATGTAGTTCTTAACAAAGCTGCTCAAATTCTATGATTGCCACACATAAAAGAGCTCAGAGAGCTACAGACAAAAATGAAAGAGGCCATAGTGGCTGTTCAGGCAATTATTGCTGATCCAAAGACAGATCACAGACTGGGGAAGGCTGGAAGATGAACACTAAGATTTTTTTTTTTTTTTAGAGACAGAGTCTCACTTTATGGCCCTTGGTAGAGTGCCATGGCATCACACAGCTCACAGCAACCTCTAACTCTTGGGCTTACGCGATTCTCTTGCCTCAGCCTCCCGAGTAGCTGGGACTACAGGCGCCCGCCACAACGCCCGGCTATTTTTTTGGTTGCAGTTTGGCCGGGGCCGGGCTTGAACCCGCCACCCTCGGTATATGGGGCCGGCGCCCTACCGACTGAGCCACAGGCGCCGCCCGAACACTAAGATTTTAGCTTCTCACCTACTTAGTACAATTGGGAACTATGTATACTTCTGGCATGTGTTTGGAAATCACATGTCACATTTTTGGGAGAGGAATCTCAGAAAATTGACTATATCCTGGAGATTTATCACCACTGTTTTTTCTTTAATAAAATTTGGGAGAGTAGAAAAACCCAAAATACCACTGATATTTTTCACAGGAATAGAAAAAATAACCCTAAAATTTATATGGAACCACAAAAGACCCAGAATAGCCAGAGCCATCCTGAGCAAAAAGAACAAAACTGGAGGCCAGGCCTGGTGGCTTATGCCTGCAATGCTAGCACTTTAGGAGGCCAAGGCAGGAAGATCCCTTCAGGTCAGGAGCTCTAGACCAGCCTGAACAAGATGTTGCCGCTACCAAAAAAAAAAGAAAAGAAAAGTTAGCTGGACATATGGCACCTGCCACTCAGGAGGCTGAGGCAGGAGGATCACTTGAGCCCAACAGTTCGAGGTTGCAGTTAGCTAGGATGATGCCACTGCACTCCAGCCTGGGCAACAGAATGAGACCTATGGTTAAAAAAACAAACAACAAAAACAAACAAACAAAAAAAAAACCCTGAAGGAATCATATTATCTGACTTCAAATCATACTACAGAGCTGTAGTAACCAAAACAGCAAGGTTTTAGTATAAAAACAGACACACCTAACAGGTACAATGCACACTATCTGGCTAAGGAGTATACTTATAACTTGGACTCACACTGTACAAAACCAATTCATGTATGCAAAATATTTGTACCCCTGTGATATTCTGAAATAAAAAAAAATCCAGACAGACACACAGACCAATGGAACAGAATAGAGAGCCCAGAAATCAATCCATACATCTACAGTGAACTTATCTTTGACAAAGGTGCCAAGAACTTATAGTGGGGAAAGGACAGTGTCTTTAACAAAGGGTACTGAGAAAACTGGATATCCACAGGCAAAAGAAAGAAATCAGAGTCTTATCTCTTACCACATACAAAAATCAAATAAAAAAATGGGTTAAATTCTTAGATCTAAGACCTGAAATTATGAAACTACATAAAGAAAACATCAGGGGCTTGGCACCCGTAGCACAGTAGTTAGGGCGCTAGCCACATACGCTGAGGGTGGCAGGTTTGAACCTGGCCTGGGCCAGCTAAACAACTGCAACAAAAAAATAGCCGGGCATTGTGGTGGGCACCTATAGTCCCAGCTGCTTGGGGAGGCTGAGGCAAGAGAATCACTTAAGCCCAAGAGTTGGAGGTTGCTGTGAGCTGTGATGCCACAGTACTCTACTGAGGGTTACACAGCGAGACTCTGTCTCAAAAAAAAAAAAAAAAGAAAGAAAGAAAACATCAGGGAAATGCTTTAGGACATTGGTCTGGACAAAGACTTTATGAATAATACCCCCAAAGCACAGGCAACGAAAGCAAAATTGGACAAATGGGATCATATCAAGCCAAAAATTTTCTGCATAGCAAAGAAAATAACAAAGGGAAGAGACAACCCACAGAATGGGAAAAAATATTTGCAAACTCCATCTTACAAGGGATTAATAATAACTAGAATATATTGGGAGCTCTAATAAATAGGACAAAACTGTTAAAAATTGGGCAAAAGATCTGATAAACATTTCTCAAAAGAAGACATAAAAAATGCTCAATATTATTAGCCATTAGAGAAATGCAAATGAAAACTACAATGAGATATCTCACCCCAGTTAAAATGACTTTTATCTAACGAATGCTGGTGATGATATGGAGAAAAGGGAACCCCTCTCCCTGTACACTTGGTGGGAATGTAAACTGGTATAACTACTATGGAGAATGGTATGGAGGTTACTCAAAAAACTAAAAATAGAATTGTCATATGACTCAGCAATCCCATTGCCATGTATATATCCAAAAGAAAGGAAATCAGTGTATCAAAAAGACATCCACACTCCCACGTTTACTGCAGCATTATTCACAAAAACCAAGATTTGGAATCATCCTAAGTGTCCAACATCAGATGAATAGATAAAGAAATTGTGGTACATAAACATGATGGAATATTATGTAGCCATAAAAATGAATGAGATCCTTGGACGGTGCCTGTGGCTCAAAGGAGTAGGGCCCTGGCCCCATATGCCAGAGGTGGCGGGTTCAAACCCAGCCCTGGCCAAAAACTGCAAAAAAAAAAAAAAAAAAAAATGAATGAGATCCTGCCATTTGAAACAACATGGATGGAACTGGAATGCATTATGTTAAGTGAAATAAGCCAAGCACAGAAAGACAAATCCCAAATGTTTTCACTCACATATGAATACTAAACATTAAAGCAATTGATCTCGTGGAAACAGAGCGCCAAATGATAGTTACCAGACATTGACAAGGGTGTTGGGAAGGGGGTGTAAAGAGGGGATGGTTAATGGGTGCAAAAATATAGTTAGAAAGAATGAGCATTATTTGACAGCACAACAAAGCAACTATAATCAACAGTAAGTTAAGGGTATATTTTAAATAACTGAAAGAGTGGAAATGGAACGTTCCTAACACAAAGAATTGGTAAATGCCTGAGGTGATGGATACTCCAATTATTCTGATTTGATGAATTCACATTGTTTCCCCATATCAAAACATCACATGTACCCTCTCTAAAGCTATACAACTATTATGTACCCATAATAATTAAAAATAAAACATTTTTTAAAAATAAATAAAATATATATAGTTAGAATAAAAAATACTTGGTAGCACAATAAAGTGACTATAGTCAACACTAAGTTAGGGAATACTTTAAAATAACTAAAAGAGTGGAACTGGGGTGGCGCCTATGGCTCAAAGGAGTAGGGTGCCGGCCCCATATGCCGGAGGTGGTGGGTTCAAACCCAGCCCCGGCCAAAAACTGCAAAAAAACAAAAAAAGTGTGGAACTGGAATGTTCCTAACACAAACAAATGCTAAATGCCTGAGGGGATGGATACCCCAATTACCTTGATCTGATTAATTCACATTGTATGCCTGTGTGAAACCATCACATGTACTCATAATAATTAACAATTTTTAAAAAGATAGAAATTGACTGGCCTGGTGTTTGGGATCATTTGAAGATGCCACAAAGCAAACTCACCTGTCTTTACTAGGCTTTGAATGGCTACTCAACAGCTCGGACCCATGAAAGGTAGTGTGCTGACTGATTTAGATGTTATTTTTTCTTTTTCTTTTCTTTCTTTTTGAGACAGAGTCCCACTCTGGCACCCTGATGTCATCATAGCTCACTCTGGCACCCTGATGTCATCATAGCTCACAGCAACCTCAAACACTTGGGCTCATGTGATCCTCTTGCCTCAGCCTCCCAATTAGCTGGGTCTACAGGTGCCAGCTACAATGCCCAGCTAGTTTTTCTATTTTTAGTAGAGACAAGGTCTCACTCTTGCTCAGGCTGGGCTCAACCTCCTGAACTCAAGTAATCCACCTGCTTCAGCCTCCCACAGTGCTAGGATTACAGGCGTGAGCCGCTGTGCTAGCCTGTATTTTTTTTCCTATCCTTAATACACATACAAACCTAAGAAGTAGGTGTTTCTACTTATTTATTTTTTGAATTGAATGTATAATATTTATACATATTTATGGGGTGTATGTGATAGTTTGATAATGCAGTATAGTAGGGTGACTAAATTTAACAGTATTATAAAAGAAAATAAATTTTAGGACCCTGTACATTTATTATGCTAAGTGGGAAGTTAAGCCCCAGAGACTAAGTCACTGTAGCATGTTTGCAATTCTGCTTCTTAGTTTAAAGCTTAACACTCTTCCTCACTGTTCTTGTTTTGTAAATGACTAGGAGAGAAAAGAGATCAGATATACCTCCCTTTTTCAACCACTGACCTGTTACAGATCAACTGCTTCCTTTACTGTCCTATGCCAAACTCAGATCAGATGGTGCTAAAAACCCTATGACTGTTTACATCTTCAGTGTGGAATGTTAAAAATATCTTTCCTGAAGAAAAAGACCACCTCAACTAATCAAATCATTGTAACTATGTACTAAGCCTTACATAGAAAGATGTTGAAATTCTGTGAAACTTCCTGAACTTTATCTATATAAATGATTCGAATCTTCTACAATTTGAAACACTGACTTCCATTCTTTGGAATCTGTAATATCCCCTCCCACTCATGCCCCACCAAAGTTTTCCTTGAACTCTGCATCTGAATAAACTCTCTTTAAACTAGATTCTGACCTTTTTGATTATTTTTGGTTGACAATATATTGTATATTTCAAAATAGCCAGAAGAGAAGATTTGAAAAAGCATGTGCTTTGCTTTTTTATTTTTTAAAGAGATGGGGTCTTGCTATATTGCTCAGGCTGGCCTCAAGCAATCCTTCCACCTTGGCCTCCTAACTATATGAGATGACAAGCCTACACCCCTGCACCTGGCTAAGAAGTAGGTGTTTTTACCCTCATTTTATTGATGGGAAACAGATCCTGAAAAATATTTTCTCCAAGACAACACTGAGTGAGGGGATTACGCAATATCCGCAGAGGCCTTTGGGAAGTATCTAATGCCTGACCCCTGGGTGTCTGAAGACAGAGGTTACATCCAACTCCAGTCCCCTCTGTGATCATTTAGAGGTCCTTCCAGGTTAAAACAGATACAGGACTTGAATCATCACAATGTTCATCATTTTGTTTTAAGAAATCACAGGGGAGCAAACAATGGCTTTCCTCTACACTTCTAGGTTCTTTGGCTGGGCTATGAATCAAACTGGCATATAAATAGATTAACAGGAAAAAAAAATCACATTTAATTACATTTGTATGTGCATATGGGAGTCCTACAAAATATGAAACTTGAAGAAGGGTCAGATGATTGAAGCTCATATGGCATCCTGAGCTACAGAAAGGAATAAGGGGCTTAGGGCTTCTAGGGTTCATGTGCCACAAGTTACAGGAATGTGAGGAGAGGAACCGTATGGTGGCCAAAGGTGGTCTTGTCATGCAGATAACAAGTCTCTTAGGTAATAAAAGTCATTTCCCAGTAGCTCTCCAAAGAATAAGTGACAGTTTATCTAGGTTGGTGTCAAAGAGTTAATCTCCCCTGGTTGATAAGATTCCAAGTGAAGGGATCCACAGCAATCAAGATCCATCCACCTTTAGGCAGAAAAGGGAAGTTCAGAGAAAGTTCCTCCCTGTATTGCTGTTCCCCCAAGTATGGTTTGAAGTAATTAGCATACCAATGTGGCATATTTTGGGGTAAACTTTCCCAAACTCCTTCAAAATAAAATAAAAGCCCAAACTTCCTCTCCAAACAGTAGCTTACTCTACTTCTCCCAAAGTACATTCCAGGACACAAGGAAAGGCTGGTCAGATCTGGTTCTAAGAGTATACTGTTCTTCTGCCTCACATGGCTCAGTAAATTCCACGGCCAAGGGCCTGCTGGTACTTGTTCCATCCCCACCAATATGGAGATGTAATGGAACAAGAGATATATATAGCATGCTCAGGAACAAACACTGCTGATGTCTTTTTTTCAACGTGGAAAATAATCAGTACATTCATTAAGTAGGGCCCCGATTACACTTTTTTGTCAAGGTTATTTGTTTTGAGCAAGATGGTTTGCCTTGATTAAAGCAACTACTGGCCAACAGTAAATGATAACATTTTCGAATTTATCCATAAAAAGGGACAATATTTACAATTCTCAGTAAGAATCTAAAGTTAGACAAATCTTTCCTGTATTGATGACGTCTATAATCAACACTGTTTTATGAATATTTATTCAATAAAATATATAGCTGTAAAGAGACAAAATGTGGATGTTAACAAGTGCTGTACCAAGTGTACAGGATAGTGTTTACCAATGCCTAGGTACATAACATAAACAAAGCCTGAATTCCATTCAAAATGCTTGGTTTATTCCTCATAAAACCTAACCTAGTGCCTCATATATAGCAAGTACATAACAAAATACAGCCTTTTATATTCTTTTTATTTACTTTTTGAGACAGAGTCTTACTCTGTCGCCCTGGGTAGAATGCTGTAGCATTATAGCTCACAGCAACTTCAAACTCTTGGGCTTGAGCAATCCTCTTGCCTCAGCTTCCCAAGTAGCTGGGACTACAGGCGTGTGCCACAAAGCCTGGCTAGTTTTTCTATTTTTAGTAGAGATGGGTCTCACTCATGCTCAGTCTAGTCTCGAACTCCTTACTTTAAGCAGTGTACCTGCCTTGGCCTCCATGAGTGCTAGATTACAGGCATGAGCCATCAAGCCCAGTCGAAACATGGCCTCTTAATAACAGCTAACATTCATTGAGCTCCTAGTTTGTGCCAGGAGCTGTGTTAAATGTTTTACACACATTACCTTATTTAAATTTTACAACAACCTCACGAGGTTGGATTTATTATTTTCCCCTTCCACAAAGGGGAGGAGGCTCCCAGAGAGGTGACGTGTCTTGGCTCAAGGTCATCTAAGTAGTAAAAATGCCAGAACCAGGATTAATAAGGAAGGAGAAATAAATCTTACACTTTTTAGTGGTCCTGAAAATGTAGCAGACAGCTGCAGAAGAACTACACCTCCAAAGATAAGAAAGAACTAAGCAGAAATACCCTTGAAAGAGACTATGTAATAAATAACAGTACTGTGGTTTCTTGAGAAATATAATCATTAACTCTTTTTTTTTTTGTAGAGACAGAGTCTCACTGTACCGCCCTCGGGTAGAGTGCCGTGGTGTCACACGGCTCACAGCAACCTCCAGCTCCTGGGCCTACGCGATTCTCCTGCCTCAGCCTCCCGAGTAGCCGGGACCACAGGCGCCCGCCACAACGCCCAGCTATTTTTTTGTTGCAGTTTGGCCGGGGCTGGGCTTGAACCCGCCACCCTTGGCATATGGGGCTGGCGCCCTACTCACTGAACCACAGGCGCCGCCCAATCATTAACTCTTTGTGATTTCTTTTTCTCTTTGTCTGCTAGCTAAAAATTTTTCCCATGTCAGCTGGGTGCGGTGGCTCATGCCTGTAATCCTAGCACTCTGGGAGGCAAGGCAGGTGGCTTGCTTGAGCTCATGAGTTTAAGACCAGCCTGAGCAAAAGCAAGACCGTGTAGCTACTAAAAAATAATAAAAAATAGAAAAATTGAGGCAAAAGGACTGCTTGAGCCCAAGAGTTAGAGGTTGCTGTGAGCTATGATGCCATGGCACTATACCCAGGGCAATTAGCTTGAGACTCTGTCTAAAGAATGAAATAAAATAAAATTTAAAAAGCAGGGAGTTATGGCAAGTGCCTGTAGTCCCAGCTACTCAAGAGGCTGAGGCAAGAGAATCGCTTGAGCCCAGGAGATTGAGGTTGCTGTGAGCTATGACGCCACAGCACTCTCTGGTGACAAAGTGAGACTCTGCCTCAAAATAAATAAATAAATAATAAAATAAAATAAAAATAAAAGTTTTTCCCACGACCTAACTATCTGCAACTGTAACTCTGTAACTGTAACTCAGCTGAAAAAAAAGTAGAAAAGAGTTTGGTAAGGACAACTCTCCCAGCTCAGCGTTTTACTTCTGGCAGCTGAGTTCCACCGTCAATTAAAAGTTCTTTGAGCTTTCAAACTCAGGTACAAAAGTTAGCAAAAAATCTATACTGAACCAATCTTTTCTCACAGCCTACTACAGTGACTCTCAAGTTAAATAATATTTGCAATTTTGAAACTCTAATTTGAATATTAAATATTGTTCCCATTAAGGAGGATCATCAAGTGGCTGAATTTACACATCTGGAAACTACATTTGTAAGGCAAGCATTTGATTTCTGTCTGGTACCTACTCTCAGGTGCCACAGGCTGACATCTTAATTCATCACTTCCCAGACCATGAGATTGATAATCCTAGAGCAGCTTCTGCCCTGTTTTCTCTCACTGGCCTCACTCTCACAGTCCCTACAGACCATGCAGTGGAAAGAAAACTGGCCTCATAGTGACAAAATCAAGGCAGGGTGTCCCAGCATTTAAGTATGCTATGTGGCCATCCCTGCCTTATGGGATGAATTCTAGCAGTTGTATCCTATCCACCAATTCATCCAGTTACAGAGCCATTTAATGAGGATTTACAGACAACTTGCTAATATCTGAAGAGAAGAGGGAGGGAGGGAGGAAGGGCAAAAGACAAGCATGAAACAGGTAGGAAAAGAAAGGTTGGTGCCTTATGCTACAATTTAGGTGGGGGGCGGGGGACCACAAGCATACTGGCCAAAAATCTGTCCAGAGTAGATTGGTGGTTGGGTTGCCTACAGTTGGGGGTTAGGGGAAATGGGGAATGACTGCTCATGAGTGTGGGGTTCCTTTTTAGGATGATGAAAATATTCTGGAATTGACTGTGGTCATGGTTGCATGACTCTGTGAAGATGGTTAAAAAATCACTGCATTGTGTATTTTGAATTGGTGAATTCTATATTTAAAAGAGAAACAGGGGCAGTGCCTGTGGCTCAAAGGAATAAGGCGCCAGCCCCATATGCTGGAGGTGGCGGGTTCAAACACAGCCCCCGCCAAAAACTGCAAAAAAAAAAAAAAAAAAAAAAGAATAATAATAAAAAAATAAAAGAGAAACAAAAGAAAGCTGGCCAAGTTATCTGAAAACCACAATAAAACCATGCCCCAAGCATAAACCACAACTACATTTTGAGACAAAGCAAAAACCAGAGCACCCTGGTATGTACAAACAGCACGCAATAACAAAAGCAGCTGAGGTTTACTTTTTGCTGCAAAGCAAAGCAATCTAAATCTGAAAATCAAATATTTAAGGCATTTATTGTAAATCACCTGCTTCATGCTTGGGAATGCATGTAACTACAGAATTTGGGACCAGAACCAGAGATGGAATAGAAGCAGTTCTGAGCCAGGGAAGGCCATGTGTCAAAGCAAACACGTGCAGGTCTGCCTGTTCCTACGGAGCCAGGCTTCCAAAGCCTTGCTGGGAAACCTGACCCATTTGTTCTTCGGTACCCCGTTCTATAAAACAAGACCTCATGAGTAGCTGAAAATATGTCAGGTAGCAAGGGAGCCTTTCCAAACTTCAGTTCTGAAAACCTCATACTGGGCAGGGTATTCTTGCAAAAGATCAGGAGGCATTTTAAAGATTTAATACTACATATTCTTTCCTTTTTTTTTAACACTGGGGGGCACCTGTGGCTCAAAGGAGTAGGGCGCCAGCCCCATATGCCAGAAGTGGCGGGTTCAAACCCAGTCCTGGCCAAAAATTGCGCACACACACAAAAAGAAGATTCTTTCTCAGTCCGGTGCAGTGGCTCATGACTATAATCCTACCACTCTGGGATGCCTAGCCAGGTAGACTGCTTGAGCTCAGGAGTTTAAGACCAGCCTGAGCAAGAAAAGACCCCATCTCTATTAAACACAGAAAAACTAGCCAGACACTGTGGTGTGTGCCTGTAGTTCCAGCTACTCAGGAAGCTGAGGCAAGAGGATTGCTTGAGCCCAAGAAATTGAGGTTGCTGTGAGCTACAATGATGCCATGGCTGGCGCTCAACCCAGGGCAACAGAGTTGCACTCTGTCTCAAAAAAAAAAAAAAAAAAAGGCAGGGGAAGTAAAGAGATTCTCTCTCTCTGTCCAGTTCCTAAGAGGCTAAAAAATCAGTGACTAGTAGAACCAATTGCACAAGCTTGTGACTAAACTAAAAATCACTGAATTGTACACTTCATAAGAGTGAAACTTCTGTACATTTCTAAAGTATTTTTTTCAAAAATCAGGGCCAAACACAGAATTACCATATGACTTAGCAATTCCACTTTGGGGTATATATCCAGAAGAATTGAAAACAGCGACTCAAACAGATAGTTGCACATCCATGTTCATCGCAGCATTATTCTCAATAGCCAGAAGGGGAAAGTAACCCAAGTGCCCAGTGATAAGTAAATGAATAAACAAAATGTGGTATATCCCCATACAATGAAATATTATTCAGCCTTAAAAAGGAAGGAAATACAAGCACATGCAAAATTACTGATGAACCTCCAGGACATTATGCTAAGTGAAATAAGTCCGTCATAAAGGATAAATATTGTCTGATATTTACTTTAGGTGAATATTGCCACCTAAAGTAGGCAAATGCAGAGAGAGAGGAAGTAGAATAGTGATTACTACAGGCTGGGGGGAGGAGGAATGGAGAGGTTTTTTTTTTTTTTTATGTTCAGAATGGCTATTTTCTTTTGGTAGAGACAGAGTCTCACTTTATGGCCCTCGGTAGAGTGCCGTGGCCTCACACAGCTCACAGCAACCTCCAACTCCTGGGCTTAAGCGATTCTCTTGCCTCAGCCTCCCGAGTAGCTGGGACTACAGGCGCCCGCCACAACGCCCGGCTATTTTTTGGTTGCAGTTCGGCCGGGGCCGGGCTTGAACCCGTCACCCTCGGTATATGCGGCCAGCGCCCCACCGACTGAGCCACAGGTGCCGCCCCAGAATGGCTATTTTCATTCAGCCCATTCAGAGCAGTTGAACATTTTGCCCATCATCATAACATCACATAACCTTGCTAACCAATGTGAATGTACATTGACACAGTAAAATCTAGTCATGTTAAATTAACTACTAGATTTGACTGCAATTATATTATTAGATATAGGCAGTCCCTGAGTGACATTGTGATGATGCTAGTGTAAGCAAATCTCCTATACTGCCATAAAATGACAGTATATACAATTTAGTATTTAATGCTTGTCTATATTATACTTTTTAGAGTGTGCTCCACCCTCCTTTTACTGATAAAAACATTAAACTGTAGAACAGTCTCAGGCAGATATTTCATGGCATTTCAAGGCTATCCTAAAAGATTAGGACAGAAGTTATCCTGAAAGATAACTCTGTGTGTTACTGCCCCTGAAGTCCTTCCAGTGGGACAAGATATGGAGGTAGATGACAGTGACAGAGATGATCCTGACCTGTATAGGCCTGTAGAGAAGCATCTGTGTCATTAAGCAATGCATGACTGTACATTATTCTTTACATTTTTCTTACACATAATTTCTACTCATCAGCTGTGCAAAATGTCACAGGTCTCATTGTCACCACTGTAATACATGTACTGTGATGGAAGCATAACCCGTGTCTCAATGTAGCCACATTAACAATTTTTGAACACTATTATCAACAGTGCCCATTCTCATCTAGAATGTGGCTTTGGAGAGTTATTTTAATGGGTATAGAGTTTCTGTCTGATTCTAGAAATAGTGGTAATAGTTACACAACATTGCGAATGAACTTAATGGCACGGAATTGTACACTTGAAAGTGGTGAAAATGTGAAGTTTATGTTATATATACTTGGCCGCAATAAAAAATAATTCCAAAAAATTTTAAAGCCCTCACTTCTAAGAATCTGTACTTGATATCTGTTTCAGGGTAATAAGGCAGAACAAAAATGACTTCAGATAATCAACAACCTTTTTGTATTACAAATTCAAGGAGGTCAAAACATTTTAACTGTGTTAATTAGGTTTCAGTTGATAATAGGACTGAATGCACATACATTCAACTTGGGCATTTGGAAGAAAGACTTAAACTGCCAAAGCCGGAATGAACTTGTAATAATGTTTTCCCCTCTATTAAGTAGCCTACAACTATTAGATAACCCCTTGGACTAGGAGTGTCCCGTGGAATTTTTTTTTTTTTTTGTAGAGACCAAGTCTCACTGTACCGCCCTCGGGTAGAGTGCCGTGGCGTCACACGGCTCACAGCAACCTCTCAACTCTTGGGCTTACGCGATTCTCTTGCCTCAGCCTCCCGAGCAGCTGGGACTACAGGCACCCGCTACAACGCCCGGCTATTTTTTGGTTGCAGTTTGGCCGGGGCTGGGTTCGAACCCGCCACCCTCGGCATATGGGGCTGGTGCCCTACTCACTGAGCCACAGGCGCCGCCCAAGTCCCGTGGAATTTTTTGCAATGTTCTCTACCTGTGCTGTCCAGTTGGTTTATTGAGCACTTGAAATGTAGTTTGTGCAACCAAGAAGCTGAATTTTTAATTCTATTTAATTTTAATTAAAAAACCATATGTAGAATTTGCCACCATATTGGCCAGGGCATAGACTAAATTCCTAAACTTAAAAACTTATAGCATGCCATGCACTCCCTTCTCTTGCCAAAAGCCATGTGCAGTTTCTTCAGTTCCAGCACCTAGAAGTGCTGTCCTGCTAGGGCTTGGGCTCAAGCTCGTTTGAACCCAGGAGTTCAAAGTTACAGTGAGCTATGATCACGCCACTGCATTCTGGCCTGGGTAGCAGAGAAAGGCCTCATCTCTTTGAAAAAAAAAAAAAAAAATCTCCTACTGCAAGTACTCATAACATGCATGAAAACTGACCATAGCCCCCAAGTCCTCTGGCCATAATGAACTGTTGGCTCGTCTGTTTTTATATTTCCATTTATGGTACTTTTCAGTGCTCAACCTGGATTACAGTAAGCTAGAGACAGCCTATCTCACTAGGTTACTAGCTCCTTAGAAGACAAAGACCATACATAAATATAACAATATAAGTATATTGATATAAATGTATACTATAACAAAAAAAATTTGTATGTCCATAGACATCAGTCTGGGACCTTGTACTGGATACACAGATGATAAGCACACGCCTACTTCATGGAGAGCCACCTTCTGTGCAAGACACTGTGCTAAAAACACTGTCCATGCATTACCTTATGTAAGCCTCTAGTCAACCCCATGGGGAGTTTCAGTTATTATCCCCATTTCGCAGGTAAAGAAACTGAGGCTAGAATAAGTCAAGAAACTAATCTGGAGCCAACACAGCTAGTTAGCGGACAAGCCAGTATCTGATTGGATTAAGTTGTTAAGCGGTAAATTCTTAACCAAGAAAGAGGACTAAACTGTGGGCAATTTGTACATGAGGTTAGAAAAGGGATACACTAACGTCGCAGGAGTAAATGCCAAAAAATGTCCTATCGGGAGAGTTTGAAGAACTAGGAGTGGTATAGCCCATGGAAGGGCTCTCGGTCGTCATGTTTTTGGAGACTGGGCGGCTTTGCAAAATGGATGCTGAGGGGTTGTTCTTCTGCCTGTTTGCAGAGGGTATAGCAAGAAGAGAGGTGTTTGTAGTAACATAAAGAACTTCCTGACCCAGGAGGTAAGGCATATCACCCTGGCCTCAGAGAAGGCTGAGTGAGATTTATGTCCTGAAAAAAGCGAATACCCACCTGCTTACAGGGGATAGCCCACCCCACATACTCTCTCAAGATCCCCTCCAGAGCTGGAATCCACACAGGGCAACTCAAAAGGCCAGTCTCTGAGCCTCCTTGGTCCAAAATGGTGGGTAGTGAAAGGCAGCCCGAGTGCTGGAGGGACAGCTCTCTACAATAGGCAGAAAAAAGCGGACATCCAAGTAGTCCTTGGGATTCCATAAACACACAGCCACCGTCCTGTGCAGCCTGTCACAACCCTGTAGTGTGTGTACTGGCCACACTACTCAAGGCCCAGGCGTGCCTCCATTCCGACATGGCCAGGTTGTTTCATATCGGCCCGTGACTCACACATGTAATTACTCACATTATTAAAGCTGTGATCCTGTCAGTGTGGCTTTAAATAGGGACCAATAACTCTGGCACAGGCCATCACAGTAACTCCTGCCCTGAGATAGTATTTTCACCCAAATGCTGACTCCCTTTTAATCCAAATACCCACCAGTCAGGTTTGGGTTGAAGACAGAAGTCTCCTGCCACACCTCAAGGTTTCACAAACACACACATACACACACCCCAGAGGGTCAAAGTAATGTCTAGCTGCAGGAACACTGCCAATAACTCAGCAGCCTGGGAAGATAAGAATGAGGGCTGGAAATCTTATAGCCCTCAGGAAAACAGGTGTGGAGCCCAACAAAGTAAACTAGGGAAGGAAACAGAACACAGAAAGTGGTTACCTGCACCAGGCTGTTGTCCCCTTTTGTCTAGTCCTAATCCCACCTTCCAGGTTTCTCTCTCTATTGTCTCTGTGTCCACCACCCTGCGTCCAGGGACATCAGAAATTCATTTCTACTCCAACTTCATCTCTCCCAGAAATTCTAGCTTCAGCTTTCCAAGGCAGGTGTAAATCTACACACGACATTCCCTGAGATCAAGAAAGCATTACCTGCCTTGGAGTCTTTCCTTCTGCCAATGAGAAGCTGCAGTATGTTGCTACACGAGCAGAGTCCAGGGAAAAGGAAAACCTGAGCGCCTGCAAAAGGTCCCAGATCAGACTCCCCAAGAGCCTCCCAGAACTGCACTTTCCTCTCATTTACATATACAGTGAAGTCATTTCCCACCAACGCCCTTAGGAGTTGAGGCCCAAACCTCCTTCTAGGGCATTACTCACTTACAGATTAACTATCTTGGGAAAGACAATAGTATACAGAAGCTAGAAACCAAGTCCTTTCATCCTATTAGCAACAAAGCTACCTATCATTGGAACAAAGAAGATGTTCCAATGATATCTGGATGGGAAGGTGGCTGTGGATATGCCCTGCCACCCCCACACAGAATAGATACAATTAAAAAGACTAACAAATGCCAAGTGCTGACAAAGACTGAGGAGGAATTAGAACTTTCACGCACTGCTAGTGGGAAAGCAAAATGCTATAGCCATGTGGTCAGGAAAATAATGGCCCCCCATAGATTCTACATTCTAGTCCCTAGAACCTGAAATTATGCTACCTTATATGACAAAAGACCTTTACAGATATGATTAAATGAAGGCTCTTGAGATGGGGAGATTATCAGTATTTTCCAGGTAGGTCCAAGGTAATCACAAAGCAGAGTCAGAGTCAGACAGAAGAGACATGACAATGGAAGCAGCAGTTGGAGGCAGGGAGGGAGGGAAGGAGGGAGACTGGAAGACGCTAGCCTGCTGGCCTTGAAGATGGAGGAAGGGGCCATGAGCCAAAGAATGCAGGCAGCTTCTAGAAGCTGGAAAGGACAAGGAAACAAGATATTCCCTGAGAGCCTCCAAAGAGTCTCTCCTGACACCTTGATTTTAGCACTTCTGACCTTCAGAATTATAAAATAGTAAATTTATTTTATCTTAAGACACTAAATTGGTGGTAATTTGTAATAGCAGCAACAAGAAACTAATACAAGCCACTTTGAAAATGGTTTTGCAGTATCTGCTAAAGCTCAATATAGCCTATCTTATGACCCAGCAATTCCACTCCAGGTATAGACCCAACAGAAACGCATTTGTATAGTCACCAAGATGTACATATAAGCATCATGTTCATAACACTTTTAGTCAAAAGAATAAAAAACCCGAAAAAAAATGCATCAATGTACAAAGTTATGATCTAATAAAAAACAGTAAAGGGCAGCATCTGTGGCTCAAAGGAGTAGGGCACCAGCCCCATATGCTGAAAGTGGCGGGTTCAAAATCAGCCCCAGCCAAAAACTGCAAAAAATTAATAAATAAATAAAAATAATAAACAATAAAAAAACTGGGAAAAAACTGTCCAACAGAAAAAGAATGGATAAAACAAATTGTTGTATCATCGTATGATGTAATACTACTCAGAAATGAAAAAAAAAAAATGGGTCAGGAGCAGTGGCTCACACCTGTAATCTCAGTGCTTTGGGAAGCTGAAGTGGGAGGATTGCTGGAGGCCAGGAGTTCAAGACCAGCCTGGGCAATGTAAGGAGATCCCTGGCTACCAAAGTTTTTTTCAAGGAGTTGGGCATGGTGGCACATGCTTTGTGAGGCTAAGGAGAGAGGGTCACTTGAACCGAGGAGTTCAAGGTTACAGTGAACTATGATTGTACCACTGTTCTCCAGCCTGGGCGACAGAGCGAGACCCTAAAAAACAGAACTAAAAGAAACAAATCATTTCCCAATATCTGGAAATACAGGTGAATCTCAAAGACACACTGTTGAGTGAAAAAAAAAAAAAGACACAAAAAAGGATATACTTGATGAAAAAGTCCTAGAGATGAATGGTGGTCACACAACAATATGAATGTAGTTAATGCCATTGAACAGCACACCTAAAAACTATCAAAATGATAAATTTTGTCATATGTATTTTACCACAATAACAAGTATGCAATTAATCTATTTTAATAAAATTTAAACAAACAGGATCTATAGTGAAAAGAGGTGAGAACGGTGGTTACCTTTGAGGGAAGTATGAACTAGCAGGAGGCACATGGGAGCCTTCTGAGGACAGGAAATGTTTACTTTCTTATTCTGGATGTTACTTACTTCTGTATACACATAAAACTCATCAGACTGTACACCTCATATTTGTGTACTTTAGCTTCTAAGTGCTGATTTTATTCATACATGATTTACTTGCATTATCATAATCAACACTATAATGAAAAACTGAAGGGAAAGAAAAAAACAGGAAAAGTGTGTGTGGTTGGAGAAGGTTTCCAGGAGGAGGTGAGGTGTGAGCCAAGTACTGAAAGATGAACAGGGCAGGCAAGAGTGAAGATGGCAAATGCAGAGAGGAAGGGAATTCTGGGCAAAGGAACAGCATGTACATGAATAGTCCAGGTGCAAAGTACACTGGCTGTTATGAGCTGGTGGTGGTTACTGGCCAGTGAGGGGGGCTGGAGGCACGAGTGAGAGCCCCATCCCAAAGTATCTGAAAACCCTCTCAGCACTTTAGACTGTACTCTCTAGAATGTGTTAGGCAGACATCAGTAGAGCTTAAAACAAAAGAATAACATAATGGATCCATTCTCACTGTAAAACATGTTCCTGGCTCTCCTTTTTTTAGGAATCCCATTGGGAGAGGGGGTTGTCTTAAAAGTACAGCAGGAGAATTCTGTTTCACCCAGTTTACAATTCAGATGGCTATTTAAGTTAATGGCACATATTAATGTGCTTTATGTTTAATGAGAATGGGAAGGGAGAGCAACCTGGAAAGACAGACAGAGACCCCTAAGGTTCTTCCAATACTAGTCAGGCCCTAGATGAAAGGGTCTGACCCAAGGTACTAGCCAAGGGCATGAGGTCATGAAGGAGGTCATGAGATGAGGGAGGTGGAATCAGTAGACTTGGCTATAATGGAAGAGGGGGGTTCCAAGCGTACATGGCTGGTGATCCCACTGACAAAAAGGGTGAAGACCAGCCATATCCTTGTCTCTACTTAATGGGCTGGCTGTGGAGGATCACAGCATCTCACAGTTGGAAAGCACCAGTAAGATCATGTAGCATACCACCTCATTTTACAGGCAAGCAACTGAGTCCTATGTGCCAATGCCTGAGGCCATAGTTGTGAGGAGCAAGCTAGAACAAGAGAGCTGAGATTTATCTACTTTAGTAAGCACATCCTTGAGAACAGGGAACATGACTAATTCAGTTGAGGTGTTGACTGCCCCCAAGTGCCCTTGCCAACCTTTCTACCTGCTATGGGGTTTTCTGGCCTAGACTATGGTTCAGGTCCCTGACAACCTTTTACTGGAAAAGTTCTTCCATAGCTCACCCAAATCCTGTATAGCTAATGGTTTCATACAATGGTTTGGTAATGCCTTGTAAGTCAATCTGATTTCTCTAACCAAGTGGTATAACCAAAGACCCTGGTTATACCAGGGTCATGCCAACTTCAGTCATGCCAACTTGAAAAGCTGAGACAGAGACAGAAAGGGACTGGCTGACTATGGTACTCTAAGGCCATCAGATGTCAGAAATCAGTCCTGCCTATTAGTTCCATCATTGTCCTATAGATCTGATAGGAGCCACAGGAATTAACTGCTAAGGAGCAAACTGCCCCATTCTGTTCTCATTGGCCAAGGGGCATCTGAGAGTGGCTGAATGACAAATGCCGAATACCAGAGCTTGTGCAGAAGAAACTAAGAGTAGAAGGGCTTGAAACGACTTCTTTGAGATCTGAAAATCGTTCCTCATTTCTGATCCTAATCTGGCAAGGTTAGTCAACATCTAGTTAATTGCATAGTCCAATATAGAAGCCACATATGGCTATATAAATGTAAATTAGATACAATTAGAAATTCAGTTCTTTAGTGCTCAACAGCCACATGTGGCTAGTGGCTAGGATTTTTCTAACATCACAGAAATTTCTTTTTTTTTTTTTTTTTTTGTAGAGACAAAGTCTCACTTTATAGCCCTCGGTAGAGTGCTGTGGCCTCACACAGCTCACAGCAACCTCCAACTCCTGGGCTTAAGCGATTCTCTTGCCTCAGCCTCCCGAGCAGCTGGGACTACAGGCGCCCACATCACAGAAATTTCTATTGGACAGTGCTATACCTTATGTTTATCTCCGAGAGGTATACACTCTGAAATCATCTTAACATGCCAAAGTATAAATAATCCCTTTAATTTGTAAGTAGTAAAGATAAACTTCTTTATCCCAAACAGCATTCATCACTTCTCAGAAAAAAAAGAATTTAGTCTTCTCAGGCCCTCAGCTGAAACTGAGAGAAACTAAAACACAACTAAGAGAAATTAAAGCTGACTACGGTAGAAACAGTCCATTTCTCTCACTTAATTGTTCTTCTATAAAAAGGGTTAATCTCATCCCAGAAGATTAGGGATGTGTGGAAATTAATGGACCATTAATAAGAAGCAATTATTCTTTAGAAAAAAATTCGTGACTGATGAAAATAAAATCAAGTGAAGTGGAAATTTAGGTGGGTGAAGAGAAGAAAAAAGGAGAGCCAGGAACATGTTTTGCAGTGAGAAAATGGCAATCTGAATTAGTAATTTTTTTAAAGAGAGCTTCTGGTCTGAAGATGTAACTGGAACTGCTTAAATAATATTGGTTATCTACCTAATGAAAAAGATGGCTGTAAATTTTGTTCGTAACACGTATCTCCTACAGGAGAAAAATTACCCATGTATAAGGAAAGCTTCCACTGAAAACTGTCATAATATTTCACCACCAATTGTCACCCCTGACTGCTGCTCAAGAAAACTGAACACATACAATTAATAATGCCGAAAAGAGTAAAATCTCCTAAGAAGTGATATTACCCCCACGTACAATGCAGTCTCCCTGTCTTGTAAGCACAGTGATGAAAATGCATGCCGACTGGTTGAAGAAAGACAACGTATAGGAACCCCACTGGGAGAGGGGGTTGTTTTAAAACAAAAGTACAGCAGGAGAATTCTGTTTCGCCCAGTTTACAATTCAGATGGCTATTTAAGTTAATGGCACACATTAATGTGTTGTTTTGAAACAGGGACACAGTACACTGCTTAATAAAGGGCTTCAGGTAGATGGTGAAAGATGCCAGCTTGCTCTGTATTTATTTATTTTTTAATTTCCTAGTAAAAACCAATGTATTGATTAATTTCAGGTATTCATTTGTGCCCACCCTCCCTCTTTCCTTACAGAAGGGATTAATGCTACTTATATAAAATATAGCAAAAATAAGTAGGGAAAGTGGGTGAGAAAAAGGAAAACAAGGGTAGAGAGAAAAAAGAAAGGAGCTGAAAAGGAAGTTAATCCAAAATATCTGCCATAGCAACCAGGGTACCACACTGGTTGACCTGCTAAATCAACTAATTGCTCAGGAAGGAAACAACTTGGTCTGGGCAGGGACTCATCCTATAGGCCCTGAAGTAGGTGCTGGATAACTGGCCCTGCTCAATAAGGTCAATGCCAACTGTCTCACATCAAACCTAGAACAATGGAGGCTAAACCACTGTGAATATACTGGAACTTCCCAAAAGCACAGCCTCAGAGTTAAGGAATCTGTCCTATCAGTCAAGATGGCTCCTGGGAACAAAGCACTAGGAACGAAACACCAGCCCAGGGATAGATGACCAGACCTAACCCACAGAGTCTGCTGAATCCCACCTCAGCAGACCCTACCCAGCAGGGGGATTCTTCAACTGGCCTCCATCATCAAATGTGGGAGATCCCCGAGGTGGCTAATAGGGCTCTCTCCTCCCACAGTTACGGTTTCGTGTTTTTTTATACTGTTTTCTGCTACTATAACAGAATACCAAAGACTGAGTAATTTGTAATAAGCAGAAATTTGTTTGGCTCACAATTCTAGAGGCTGGGAATCCAAGAGCATGGCACCAGTATCTCCTTGACATTTGGGGGGGGCTTTCTTGCTGCATCAAAATATGGCAGAAGAGCAAGCAAGCACGTGATAAAAGAGAGAGCAAATGGGGGCCAAATATCCTTTTATCAGAGTCCCATTCCCACCATAACTAATCCACCTTCGTGATAAGCCATTCACGAATCTCCTCTCAGCCTTTTGTCTAAGATCAAGTGGTAATCCATTGATAAGGGCAGAGCACTTGTGGCCTAATCACCTCTGAAATGTCTCACCTCTTAATACTGCCACAATGGCAATTACATTTCAACAGTTTTGAAGGAGACATTCAAATCATAGCACTTTTCTGTAATAACCACCACCTCCTTTCCACAGTCCGTCAAGTCCCAAGAAACAATCTGTGTGTGGACCCCACTAACCACAGCCCTAGCACACTATCTTTGCCAACACTGGGAAAGCAAAAGCAGTTTTTCTCTTCGAGGGCCTGGGGATTGTGGCCGGCTTTGCCTTATTGTAGTGGAGATCATTTTATCAAAATGCCTTTCCATTTCCACTAACTTCCCAACGCCGAAGAGAACTCTGCTTCATACCATACCTAACAGCACAGTAGCCACACTTAATACCACAGTACACTCAGTGACTATGAGGCTCAATCTAGACCCCAGAACTTTCTGCTGTGATGGAAATATTCTAGATCAGTGCTGTCCAATACAGTAACCACTAGCCATAGATGGTGACTGAGTGCTTAAAATGGAGCTAGTCCAGAGGGAAGTGTGCTGAAGTGTAAACTATATGCTGGGCTTCAAAGACTTGGCACAAAGACCGTAAGATACCACATTAATAATGTTTAATATTAATTATATGCCAAAATGATAATGTTTTGGATATATTAGGCTAAGTTAATTATATTAATTTCACCTGTTTCTTTTTTCTTTGTGGCTACTAGAAAATTTAAGATTACATATGTGGCCAGCATTCTACTTGTATTGGCCTGTGCTGACCTATATTATTATTTAGTATTTTTCTCTAAATTAACATTTCTTAACGTTTTGCTTCTTCTGAAAATTATGAAAATATTCACGGAACTACAGTTTGATGAACTGGTTGTATTTTTTTTTTTTTTGTAGAGACAGAGTCTCACTGTACCGCCCTCGGGTAGAGTGCCGTGGCGTCACACGGCTCACAGCAACCTCTTAACTCTTGGGCTTACGCGATTCTCCTGCCTCAGCCTCCCGAGCAGCTGGGACTACAGGCGCCCGCCACAACGCCCGGCTATTTTTTGGTTGCAGTTTGGCCGGGGCCGGGCTTGAACCCGCCACCCTTGGCATATGGGGCCGGCGCCCCACTCACTGAGCCACAGGCGCCGCCCTGAACTGGTTGTATTTTTATAATATGATTTAAGAATTCATAAGACTGTCAATCCAAAGTTAAAAAGGTTAAGTTTGTCCACATGTAACCTAAAACCATCTTACATATAGCACCTTTTGGGAAATGCTGGCCCACAGCACAGCTATTCAAAGTATGGCCTGTGGACTGGTGCAAGTCTTCTTATCATTCATTACTGGTTCACAATAAGGGCATAAATTGAAAGCACACATTTAGAAACATTTTTTTTTTTTAGAGTCTTACTAGTTGCCCTCAGTAGAGTGCCATGGCATCACAACTCACAGTAACCTCAAACTCTTGGGCTTAAGCAATTCTCTTGCCTCAGCCTCCTAAGAAGCTGGGACTACAGGCGTCTGCCACAATGCCCAGCTATTTTTTGTTGCAGTTGTTATTGTTGTTTAGCTGGCCCGGGCCGTATTTGAACCACCAGCCTCAGTGCATGTGGCTGGTGCCATAACCACTGTGCTAAGAAACATATATAACAATTTGACAGAGTAAATTTGATATTCACCAATACCTTTGAATGTAATATTTAATCTAATCTAACACATTTAAAAATTGGGACTTATATTTTCCATTTTGTTCCCATTTTATTTTTCCAATAAGTTCTTCTTTATTGTATTTTACCAAGATATTGGTCAACAGCAGAGTAGAAATTAGGGGAAAAAACCTCAAACCCCAAACTGATCCTTTACCAGAGTCGTTTGAGACACGTAGCCTAGAGTATCACAGAATCTTCTAGGGTCCTTCCAGAGTAAAGATCCAGAGGCACAGCAAGAGTCTCAATACTCAATCTCACCCAATGAAGCATCCTAAGGTAGGAAGCAGATTAAGGACATCTTCAAAGATCCTCCACAATAAAGGCTGGTACAAAGAAGATGGGGAACCAGGAAATTCTGTTAAATGGAACTTCTATTTCTCTAAGCCAGTGGTTCTCAACCCCATGGGTCGCGACCCACAGACACTGTATTAAAGGGTTGCAGCATTAGGAAGGTTGAGAACCACTGCTCTAAGCATTTTAGTTAACAGCATTTTGTGGCTATAATTCTAAGAGATGAGGTCCTCATCATTGGGGAGAAAAACAACTGAGTACTAAGGAAAAAGGCATACAAAATACTTGTAAAATGTGCACAGATTGTACTGTGCTAGATCTTGAGAGGGGGTACAGAAGATGTGGGAGGCACATGCGAAAGGAGTTTGCTATTATCTATCTGTGGACACACAGTGGAACGGGAGGTTAAAAATTATCAAGTTGGGACTCAAACACATTTTGGATCAAGGGCTGATTTGCAACTTACTCTGTGCCCTTGGGCAAATTATTTAACCTTGCTTAATTTCAATATACAGTCAGCCCTCTGTATCCGTAGGTTCTACATCCATGGACTAAATCAACCATGGGTCAAAAAAAAATTGAAAAACTATAATTCTACCACTCTGGGAGGTGGAGGCAAGTGGATTGCTTGAGCTCAGAAGTTTGAGACCAGTCTAAGCAACAGAGGGACCCCCATATCTACTAAAAATAGAAAAACTAGTGGGCTGTTGTGGTGGGTGCCTGTAGTCTCAGCTATTCTGAAGGCTGAAGCAAGAAGGTTGCTTGGGGCGGCGCCTGTGGCTCAGCGGGTAGGGCGTCAGCCCCATATGCTGAGGGAGGTGGGTTCAAACCCAGCCCCGGCCAAACTGCAACCAAAAAATAGCCGGGCACTGTGGCAGGCGCCTGTAGTCCCAGCTACTCGGGAGGCTGAGGGAAGAGAATCGCCTAAGCCCAGGAGTTGGAGGTTGCTGTGAGCTGTGTGACACCACGGCACTCTACCCGAGGGCAATAAAGTAAGACTGTCTGTACAAAAAAAAAAAAAAAAAAAAAATACAGAACAACTATTGACATTGAATTTACATTGTATTAGGTATTATAAGTAATCTAGAGATAATTTAACACGTAGACTGTGCACTAGAAAAAAAATTTTTCTTGGGGCCATAGTGTTTTATTAGGTCAAGAAACATGTGAGTTATATGCTTTGTGAGGCCCTGGACTCAAAACTAGCATAAGTTAAATACAACTCACATGGTAGTTAATGTGTTAAAGTATAGAGAAAGAGGAGTATAGATTATTTGTAAATATGCCATTTTATAACAGGGACTTGAACATCCTTGGATTTTGGTGTCTATAAGAGGTGCTAGAATCCATTCCCATGGATGCCCAGGAATGATTATACTTACATGCTACCGTAGATAATCTCCAAAAGGTGACCAATGATTCCTCCTTTCCCAGTAGGTACAGCCACTCTTCATATCAACAGGTGGAATCTATTTCCCTCCCCTTGAATTTGGGTGGCCTTACAAGTTATTTTGACCACTGAATGCAGCAAAAGTGACATTCTGGGAATTCTAAGCCCAGGTCTTTATGCAAAATGGCAACTTCTGCTTCCACATCTTTTTTTTTTTTTTTTGAGATAGTCTCATTTTCTTGCCCCCCCATAGAGTGCTCATAGTTGACACCCCCGTAGGTGTCATGGTTCACAGCAACATCAAAGTCTTGGGCTCAAGCGATCCTCTTGCCTCAGCCTCTTGCTTAACTCGGGCTACAGGCGCCCACCACAATGCCCAGCTATTTTTAGAGATGGGGTCTCGCTCCTTCTCAAGCTGCTCTTGAACTCCTGAGCTCAGGCAATCTACCCACCTCAGGCATGAGCCACTGTGCCCAGCCCCTTGCTTCCTCACTCTTGAAGCAAAGCTGTCAGGAAGTCCAGGACACTCTGTGATTAGACACCTAGACAACGAGAGCCCACTGGGGCCATTTCAAACCCAATTGACCTCCCAGATGACTACAGTAGCATGAGTGACTCCAGCTGACCCCAAAGGAAGCAGCAGAATTGCCCAACTGAGCCCCCAGAATTATGAGAAATAATAAGTTTTAGAGTAGTGTGTGTCACAGAGATAGATAACTGAAACACCTCTAAAATGAGGATAAGCCAAGCATTGTGGTGGGCACCTCTGATCCCAGCTACTTAGGAGGCTGAGGCAGGAAGATCACTTGAACCAAGAGCTCAAGGCTGCCACGAGCTATGATGATGCCACTGTACCCCAGCATGGGTGACAGGGAAAGACTGTCTGAAAAAACAAACAATAAAATGAGAATAAAAACAGTATAAAAGGTGGTTGTGAGGAAGAAAGTAAAATGATGTATGACAAGTGCTTATACTGGTGCTTGATGCGCAAGTGCTTTTAACAATTAGCAGCCACCATTAGAGCAGCTCAAGTGAACACATGTGCAGCACAGAACTGTGGCAGGTTCCACAGAGGTCCTGAGTGCTTTGCAGGCCTTGAGGCGTGAGGGCAGTAGGAGGTGAAAGGAAAGGCTTCAGGCTGAAGGGTGCAGAATGATGTTTTTTTTTTTTTAATTTTTGTAGAGACAGAGTCTCACTTTGTCACCCTCGGTAGAGTGCCATGGCATCACACAGCTCACAGCAACCTCCAACTCCAGGGCTTAGGCAATTCTCTTGCCTCAGCCTCCCGAGTAGCTGGGATTACAGGCACCTGTCATGATGCCCAGCTGTTTGTTTTTTTTTTGTAGAGACAGAGTCTCACTGTACCGCCCTCGGGTAGAGTGCTGTGGCGTCACACGGCTCACAGCAACCTCTAACTCTTGGGCTTACGCGATTCTCCTGCCTCAGCCTCCCGAGCAGCTGGGACTACAGGCGCCCGCCACAACGCCCAGCTATTTTTTGGTTGCAGTTTGGCCGGGGCTGGGTTTGAACCCGCCACCCTCGGCATATGGGGCCGGCGCCCTACTCACTGAGCCACAGGTGCCGCCCAGAATGATGGTTTCTAAACACAAAGACCCACCCATGGACTCTAGGTGACCCACACGTGTGTATGCACTGAAGGCTGAAGACTGCCATGGCAGGAGCCTGGGGGCCTGCCTCTCTACAGATCACGGTTTGGAAGGTGAGTGGGACTGAGGAATGATGGCTGATGGTATGAGGTTTCTTTGGGGCGTGGTGATGATGACATTCTAAAACTGGTGATGGCTGCACAACTCTAAATATACTAAAAACCATTGAACTGTGAACCTTAAATGAGTGAAAAGTATGGTATATGGACTTTGCTTCGAAAAAGCTTTTATTATAGAAACCCAGGGGGCAGGGATGAAGAGACTGAGATGTCAAAGGAGCAAGAAACATTCCAAAGGCTACAAGGCACCAGCCTACTTGGTATTAAGAGGAAAGGCTGGTATTTTTAGATGGCATTAGCCAAAAGCTATGAACCCTGGGGATAGACCCTGACATTCCAAGGGATCTCGGGCATTGTGCATGACCACTATTCCCTCAAATACATCATATGTGTGTGGCTCACTC
Source organism: Nycticebus coucang (assembly GCF_027406575.1). NCBI lineage: Eukaryota > Metazoa > Chordata > Mammalia > Primates > Lorisidae > Nycticebus > Nycticebus coucang. Next base: position 18,900,587 of record NC_069804.1, read on the forward strand.
ATACCTCTTTCCTTTCACTTAAATCACAACCTAAACTCTGCTAATCACAAGCCTTTCAAAACAAGAAAATGTTCTTAGGCAAGAAGAAAATAAATGCTCCTATAGAAAAGCAGGATCAGAGCTTGCATTCAGACTGGCCTTAGAGGCACATGAGGGGGATCCAGAGGCCTAGTCTGCCCCAAAGCCTCAGATGACAGGATAGCAGACTCCACACTCCATAGATAGTAGATGAACAGTGAGCAACGCCTTCCTAAAGGCGATCACCCTCAACCATCTCCTCCTGCTGCTTCTGGTGGAATTCCTTACAAAAGGCACTGTAGGATGAGGCCATGAGAGGTTTTCAAATCCTGGAACTTCTGCCAGAGCCAACTCAGCTCATGGACAGCCCCTCCCAAACCAGGTAATATCATATGACCAAGCAACAGATCTCATTAAATCCTCCCAATAAGGCTCACCAAGACATTTACCAACATCCCCAAGAAATCCCAATCTCTGGACTACCCAAGTCAACTCTGTCAATCCTTCTGTTTCATAAGTCACTCAATTTAATTACTACAGAAGACAAGATTTTCTTTAAAAAAACTATTGGCTCCGCGCCTGTGGCTCAAGTGGCTAAGGCGCCAGCAACATACACCTGAGTTGGTGGGTTCGAATCTAGCCTGGGCCTGCCAAACAACAATGACGGCTGCAACCAAAAAATAGCCAGGCGTTTTGGCAGGCACCTGTAATCCCAGCTACTTGGGAGGCAGAGGCAGGAGAATAGCTTGAGCCTAGGAGTTGGAGGTTGCTGTCAGTTGTGATGCCATGGCACTCTACCCAGGGTAACAGCTTGAGGCGCTGTCTCAAAACAAACAAACAAACAAACCCAACTAACTATTGGGTGGCGCCTGTGACTCAAAGGAGTAGGGTGCCGGCCCCATATACCGGAAGTGGTGGGTTCAGCAAAAAAAAAAAAAAAAAAAAAAAAGAAAGAAAGAAAACTATTGCATAAGATGGGACACCTGGGGACAACATCTGTGGCTCAGTGAGTGGGGCACTGGCCCCATATACTGAGGGTGGCGGGTTCAAACCCAGCCCCAGCCTAACTGCAACAAAAAAATAGCTGGGCATTGTGGCAGGCGCCTGATAGTCCCAGCTGCTTGGGAGCCTGAGGCAAGAGAATCACCTAAGCCCAAGAGCTGGAGGTTGCTGTGACACCACAGCACTCTACCCAGGGTGACATAGTGAGCCTCTGTCCCCCCCCCCAAAAAAAAAAAGGCTCAGTGCCTGTAGTTCAGCAGCAAGGGCGCCAGCCACATACACTGGAGCTGGAAGGTTCGAATCGAGATGGGGCTTGCCAAACAACAATGACAACTACAACCCAAAAATGGCTGGGTGTTGTGGCGGGCGCCTGTCATCTCAGCTACTTGGGAAGCTGAGGCAGGAGAATTGCTTAGGCCCAAGAGTTTGAGGTTGCTGTGAGCTGTAATGCCACAGCACTCTACCTAGGGTGATAGTGAGACTCTGTCTCAAAAAAAAAAAAAAAAAAAGGGACACCTGAAAGAGGGAAAAAAAAATCCTTTAATACTATTTAATACTAGAGAGGAAGAAGGGTCAGAGATGATACATTTTGAGTAGTTGTGTCACCAGGCTCAGGACATCAGCAGAGAAACTGGGGAAGGTCAGACTTCCAGCAGTTTGTTCTGCTAAGTCCAAGTCCCATAACTGCCATCAGTAAACGAAGCCTGGAGCTCCAAACCAAATATGACTTTGTAGGAAATGTAGAATCCCTTCCCACTGCCAAAGGGATTCTAGAAGCCAATATGCACCCAGAAACTCAACCTGATCTTCCTTAGGTCCAAGCAGCTTCCAGATTGAAATGTTCAAGAATGGTTTTAATTAAATGCAACTATGAAAAAGAAGGAAGACCTCTGCTTTCCTGGGGACCTAACTCTCAGCCTTTGCTGTTGGTCCCACCCTACTCTGAACCCCCCTGAGAGAGGTTCTCTGGAATAGCCTAGCTGGTACTCCTATGTTGTTCCGCTCCAGGGCAGCGGATGGAAGATACGCAGGTTGAGGAACAAGAGGGAATGCCATCTTACCTCAAAGCAATTCCCTCCTTCCTAAGGAACAATGGGCAAATGAGTTCAACTCAGTAAGACAATATTTACCTGCAGAATGCACTGGAAAACTCAACGGGCCTCAGCAAACAGGCTTTACAGTTCCATAATCTCAAACGTCTCCATCAATACACTTCTTCAATGCAACTCCTCAGTATTTACTGAGCACTCAATCCAGCAATTGGGACATGGTGGCGGCAGACCTGTGCACAAAAACTCTGAGAGCGGTGAGAAGTAGCACTGAGGAGGAGCCTAGAACCTGGCCCCAGGCCTGGCCCTTAAACTAATGATCTAACAGAGGAGGTGCACATAGCTTATCTGGGCTTGAGCGCTTAACTGTGTGTCAGGCACTGCTTCACAGATACCAATTCCTTCATCTTCAGCACAGCTCTCGATCCCCCAGTGTTGTTTGTAAGCCCATTTTAAAGGTGAGAAAACTGAAGCTCAGAGGTGTCAAATAACTTCCCGGTCTAACACGGAGGAAGGGGAGAGCTGACATTCACATGCAGACAATCTGGAGCCCAAGCTATTCAGCTCTAGTGACAGCAATAGCCAGTGAGCATGTACCTAGAAAAACCGGGAGGTTAACGTAGCACAGGCAGAAGAAGAGCACTCTGGAGGTACTGCAGGGACAGACAGAAGTCTGTGAATTCTGACTGAGAGAGCCTAAAGGAAGTAAATCCCTGCAGGGAAAGGGGGACAAGGAGACATTTATGGCTGAGGGGAACATGGGACCTGTGTGACAATGATTCAGTCTAGCGTGACAGTTGAGATATGGTGATTCTATCTGCGGGCTAAATGTATTTAAGCAGACCAAAATAACTTGCACTTGCTCATTTGTTACACTGTGTGTGTAACACAAACAGTAAAAAGAACAGTACATTTGGTAACTTCCACCCCTGGGGTAATTTAGAGAAAGAAGGCACCACTAGTGGGTAATGGGAACATGTACAGGATTTCAGTATCTGAAGCACTTGTTGCTAAACGAAACCACCAGAGGTATTCCCTCGCCCTCTTCTGCAACAGCTCCCAGAAAACCACTGGCCAACCCATCCTTCAACTGTGCCAACATGAAACTGAAGAGCCCAACATTCCAGGCCTTTCTGTCTTTTGCAGCACACACAGCATGCAGCACATGCTTGCCAACAATGGCTTACCCTCTAGAAAAGTAGGTTCATTCTCATTAGGGATAGGTCCCAAATGATTCATCCATGGGTGACCAAGAATGATCAGTAATTAATTTATAGCTTTCATATAAAAGCTATAACCCAATTATAGCCCAAGAATATGGGGAAAGGGGAAAGGGAAGGGAGGGGAGGGGAGGGGGGAGGATGAGTGGAGGGAGGATAATTGGTGGGACCACACCTATGGTGCATCTTACAAGGGTACATGTGAAACTTACTAAATGTATAATATAAATGTCTTAACACAATAACTAAGAAAATGCCATGAAGGCTATGTTAACCAGTTTGATGAAAATATTTCAAATTGTATATAAAACCAGCACGTTGTACCCCATGATTGCATTAATGTACATAGCTATGATTTAATTAAAAAAAATAATCATCAGTATTCAGGACCAATTATAATAAAACCTCAAGAATCATGTTTTTTTCTGAGGTTGACATTATTTATCTAAATACTTGCCCTCAATAATAAAATACTTGCCCTTCCAATAATCCTGAAAAGGAAAAACCATGGTACCAACTGGCACCTAAATCGAACACTCCAATTTTACCATACCAACCTTTTTTTTTTTTCTTTTTTAAATTTCAGGTTAACGTGAGGGTGTGAACAACCAAGTCACAATATTTGAATTTGTTAGGTAGAGCACCTCTTTTAGTTATATCCTGCACCCAAAACATGTACCATACACCCCTAGATTGTGCCCATTCAGTGGGTACCATACCAACCTTAATGCACATAGAAATTTAATACTTGAAAACCTTCCCACAATGTCTTTCTATATATCCAATTTCAAAAGAAGAAAAATAGTTTTAAGATAACCCATAAAATGATCCTACAAGAAAGTTTCCAAACAGACCTTAATAAGAATCCTCCCATAAATTCCTTCAAATAAATTAAATCCCAGATAAACTGAAGGTCCAACCACACAGCCCCTCCCCATCCCTCGGTACAACAAAACATCTAAATAATGTGTTATTAAAACTCTCAACCAAATAGAAAAGCAAACTTAAACAACCTCCCCTTTCCAATGTTTTATTCTACCAGGTTCCCTCTGCCAGGAAGAGCTGGTTGTGGTGGGTGGGCTCTGGGTTCTTCCCTAGCAGATGCAGTGTGAATTTCTCAAGCAAAAACAGAAGTATGCATTCAAAAGGTGGTTATGTCACTACCCTGTGATGTTTATTAAATTCTGCCTTTAAAAAAAAGCATAATGAAATACACAAACTGGAAACAATTTAAGCCATCCCTTCCTTCTATGCATAATGTAACTGAAGGTTCAATCTGAATATAGCCCCCCCATGAAAAGCATATTTTAAGTGATTAAAAAACATTTCCCTTATTTCTTTCCTTTCCTTGTTCGGTATCTTCACTATGTGATAATTCACTGAATCACATACTTAAAATTTTTGCGTTTTGTGTGCATCTTGGACTACAGTAAAAAATGTTTTAAAAATAGCTTGCATTATTAAATAAAAAAAAAAAGGTGTTGCTAGGAAAAACAGCATGAAATCTTTCCACATTGCTTACACCCCCGCGCGTTACCTGCAACCACTTTACAAAACTAGCACTAGAAAAACCCTGCAAACGTCCTCACAATCTAATGTTTCTGGGCAGCCAGTATAGGAACCAGCCTTCCACGGCTCCCAGTAACTGTACCGTCGCGGCGGGCTGGGAGACTGATTTGCCGCGCTGCCACGTGAGGGAGCCAGGCCAGACACCTAGGCAGCATACTGGAGACCTCCCGTAGCGCATAGGGGCCGCACGAGCACCCAGCCCGGGACGTACGCATGGCCACCCAGGCGATGCTCCCTCCCGCCGTCACTGGATGGCACGCCAGTTTTGCTCCTTGTGGACGCCAAGAAGCGCGAAGCCGAGCCACCTTCACCACGGCTGCAGCTGCCGCTCGTGCGCGTTTCCCAGGACGCGGAGAGGGCCGGCGCAGAGGCCAGCGCGACCCCCAGAAGCTCGATCGCTCCATCCCAGTGCCCTCCACGCCAGCTGCCCCTCGAGTAGAGACGGGACCCCCGGAACCCTGTCAGGCACTTGCATCCCAAACACACTTACCACCACCCCTAAGCCACCCCCCGGCGCACCCACTCGCCCAGGTCACCCGGGAAGGGGACCCCACCACCTGCACAGCTAGGGGGGAGGCCCCCGGATCTCGCAGCCAGGTGACCCCCGGCCGGATTATGGCGTTCAACCAAGCTCCGCGCCGCTCCCCGCCCCCGCCCCCAATGCCTGAGGACCATTGCCCTCTGCCGTCCGCCCCGCCCCCCGGGGGGCCGAAACCACGACGGGCCGCTGCACTCTTGGGGTCCTACCTGGAGACCGGTGGTTGGGTGGCGAGGTTCGCACCGCGCCCGGCTCGGCCATCTTCCCGGAGAGAGGGGTGCCCCGCGTGGCCCCCTCTGCTCGGGATCCCGCCCCGAAGCCGCCGCCGCGCTCCATCGGGATGCACCGGCTGCACAGGATTACTGCCAGACCCACCGCGCAATACCAGGACTCGCGCGCGCCCGCATGCGCACGCGTCCTTACGCAGCGCGCGCGCAGGCCGTGCACGTGCGGTGTGCGCACCGGTTCCCACGCAGCGTGCGCAGGGCGTGCACTTGCGATGTGCGCACCGGTTCTCACGCAGCGCGCGCCCGTAATGTGCACTTGCAAGGTCCACAACCGTCCTCTCAGCGCGTGCGCGCGCCCATGAGCACATGCAAGGTGCACAACCGTCCTCACAGCGCGTGCGCGTGTCCTTACACACTGCGGTACCTACGTAGCTCACAGAAAGGCATGTGCACACATACAGCGTGCACACTGTTCATACAATGCACGCATCAAGCACACACCATGCGCACCTGGTGTAAACGCACCTTCCCACACAGTGCTCACACCCAAAGTACGTATAGATGTAGGGTGCAGTTTTTCATACAGCGTGCACACACATCCTCACACAATGTGTGAACACAGTTCACACCACGTGCACATGTGTGCACACCCAGCACGCACACGTCCTCACATGGATGGCACATGTGTACACACAATGGGCGTCCACAAGCACTCAGCGCTGCAGCAATGGAAACAGTTCCTGGCTGGACCCTCAGGTGGGCGCCATTTGCTCCAGCGCCAGACGCTGAAAGACTTTTCCTTCAAGCACAGTTACGCTCCAGTTCAAAAGTTGCACATGCGGGCTCAGCGCTTGTGGCTCAAGAGGCTAAGGCGCCAGCCACATAAACCTGAGCTGGCAGGTTCAAATCCAGCCCGGGCCCGCCAAACAACAACGATGGCTGCAACCAAAAAAAATAGCCGGGCGTTGTGACAGGCGCCTGTAGTCCCAGCTACTTGGGAGGCGGAGGCAGGAGAATCGCTTGCTCTGTCTCAAACAAACAACAAAAAAAAGTTGCACATATGCCCAGCGCTTAGGATCCCCACTCCCGCCCACCTCACCCCAGGCAGGCATGGGTCACCCAGAGTGGGACTCCAGATCGATTTTCTAGAAGAGGTAGGGACAAACCGTATGTAGGCCGTCTTTGGCCTCCAACTACCACCAATTCAGTTGCTCTTTCTCCTCCGGGGTAATGTACGCTTCAGAAATCTCTGCGAAGAGGACCTCTCTGGGAAGACTACACAAGGGTGTTTCTAGGGAATAGGGATCAGGGAAGGGTGTGTATGTTGGAGGACAGGGGATTCTTTCCACTGGATATCCTTTTATCCCTGCCATGCACATTTATTATCTTTTCAAAAATCCTGAAAAAGACATCTTTGCACGGCCCACTCAAGCCTCCAGGTGTTTACCCAGGCATAGCCTCCAAGTGACAACCCGTTCATGTTCAGCCCCAGACTGCACGTTTTTCTACTGGACGGTGACCAGCCTGGAGGTTTTATTCCTACGCTTACGGGAGAGAGGAATACTTGTACGTGATTAAAAATTAAAATGAATAGGGCGGCTCCTGTGGCTCAGCGAGTAGGGTGCTGGCCCCATATACCGAGGGTGGCGGGTTCAAACCCAGCCTCGGCCAAATCGCAACAGAAAAATAGCCGGGCATTGTGGCGAGCGCCTGTAGTCCCAACTACCTGGGAGGCTGAGGCAGGAGAATCGTCTAAGCCCAAGAGCTGGAGGTTGCTGTGAGCTGTGACGCCACACACTCTACCGAGGGTGACAAGGTGAGACTCTGTCAAAAGAAAATGAATAATAGTACAAGTTTTCTTTGGGTGTGTGTGAAAATGTTCTAAAATTAAATAGATTGTGGTGAAGATTTCATAACTCTAAGTATACTAAAAATCATGGAAGTGTACATTTTAAACAGGTGAATTTTATGTTCTGTAAATTATTTAAAGAAAAAAAAAAAGTGAAGCTGAAACCTTCAGGAACCAGCATCCAGACTCCTGGCAAAAAGCTTTGAAACAGTGCCTTTGTGGCACAAAAATGTTCCTGCGATGAATGCGTTCCCTGACATGCCCAAAGATGTGCCCCAAATAGGGTGCCAGAAGGGGACTTTAGATGCAAATGAGCAGGAAAGCAAGCACGTTGGGGCTGGTGCCCCGAGCTGCAATGAAAGCTATTTCTAACCCATTAAGATAGAACCAAGTTAATAAAAGCATGGGGGTTATCGCTTTCCCTCGCTTTCTCTTTAGAGACCTTTGGTATGAGATTAATTCATCCAAACTCTTGAGCCCGTGGCCTGCTGTAATCTCTGTGTAGTACCATCCCTCTCTACCTCTACTTTTTCTCCTTTTACTTTTTGTTCTCATTCCCTTTTCCCTCTCTAGTCATTGACTCCTTCTCTGGTATTTTTATAGCTCTAATTTTGAAATGTGTTGTGAAGGTATGCGTGCATTTAAAATTTATATAAATATTGCACCATAGCTATCATTTTATGTTTTTTTCCTTGCTTGGAGTTGTGTTCAAGATCAATTACAGCTGTATAAAAACGTATCAAAAATGATTAGCCATTCGATCTAAGGTTTACGGGTTTATCCTTCTGTAAATTGCCTGTTCAATCTTGGCCATCTTTCCATTGGGCTACTCTTGATTTTTAGTTTCTTGTACTGTGGGTTTAGATGTTGGTAATAGTTCATCCTAGTCAACTAAGGTTTCCTAAAATTAGCAAAAATATTTTTTATTTATGACAAAATTCTATTACAACTTTTACTCCATTGATTTTATTATTTGCCCTCATCTTCACCCCCACCCCTCCAGTCTCCCTCTGTTGGCCAGGTTAGAGTGTGATGATGATGTCATAGCTCACTGCACCCTTGAACTACTGGGCTCAAGCAATCTTCCTGATTCAGTCTCCCAAGTAGTTGGGACTATAGTTACAGGCCACCACACACAGCAATTTTTTTTTTTTTTTTTATTTTTAGTAGAGACATATCTTGCTTTTGCTCAGGCTGGTCTCCGACTCCTGACCTAAAGTAATCCTCCTGCTTCAGTCTCCCAGAATGCCAGGGTAATAGGTGTGAGCTACAGTGCCTTGCCCTATCTCTGTATTATTTATCCTCAACTGTTTGAGGGTAAGTTACATACAAATACTTCCATATGTATTTCCTAAGATCTGAATATTCTTTTACACCGTCACCCTAGTTACCAACTTCAGTAAACTTAACATAGATATAATAATTTTATCTAACTGGCTGTCAGTTTCTTCACTGCAGAGGAACTGTCTCTTGCAACAAGCCATCTGTGGGGAGGCACTTAAGATCATGTAGATTACCTACTCTTCTCATAAAACTTCTCTCTAGATTTGACATCCATCCATGATTCTTGCTTGATCTGATCTTTTTCATGATGGTCACAAAATACTCAATTTTTCATCTTAATAGTTTGGGCTTTAAGAGGTCTTGTTAATATACTGCATACTTTCCTAACCATAAGATACTCCACATTTTCCTGTTTATAAATCTACCTTTACTCTTAAGCAACTTTCTTCTGTATATGTTGTGAGTTAGAGATCCAAATTCACTTTTCTCTGCAAAATGTAGTTTTCTCAGCATTATCTATTTATCCTTTCTCCAATGATTTTTTTTTTTTTTTTTGAGACAGGGTTTTGCTCTGTTGCCCAGGTTAGATAGGGTGCAGTGGGGTATGATTATAGCTCACTGCAGCCCCAAACTTCCAGGCTCAAGCCATCCTCCTACCTCAGCCTCCTGAGTAGCTGGGACTACAGGGGCTGCCACCATGGCTGGCTAGTTTACAAAGTTTTGATAGAAATGGAGTTTTGCTACATTGCTCATGCTGATCTCCAACTCCTGGCCTCAAATGATCCCCTCCTGCCTAGGCTTCCCAAAGTATTGGGATTACAGATGTAAGCCACTGCATTCGGCCACACAGTAACTTTTGAAGGCACTTTCTAGTTCCCACAGAGGTGAGCTTGATTATGAACTCTGTTCTGAACATTTTGTCAGTCACTACATCTATTATTTATTACTGTGTGACTCATGGTACAATTTAATATCTGATGAGTTCCCTCTTTGTAGTTTTTAGAACTGCTTTGGAAATTCAAAATTCCCATACAGATGTATTCTAGAAATGTTTTTCTTTTTTTTCTTCATTTTTTTTTTTTTGTAGAGACAAGAGTCTCACTTTATGGCCCTCACACAGCTCACAGCAACCTCCAACTCCTGGGCTTAAGCGATTCTCTTGCCTCAGCCTCCCAAGTAGCTAGGACTACAGGCGCCCGCCACGACGCCCAGCTACCGGCTATTTTTTGGTTGCAGTTTGGCCGGGGCCGGGTTTGAACCTGCCACCCTCGGTATATGGGGCAGGCGCCCTACTGACTGAGCCACAGGCGCCGCCCTAGTAATGTTTTTCTAATCCTCACACCCAAAGCCTGCTGTTGTATATATTGGAATTATACTGAAGTCTGATTAACTTGGGGAGAACTGACATTATGGTAGACTATCCTTTAATGTTTTAATTTTCCCCCTTTAAAAAAAATGATTCAATAGTCTCTGAGGCTTTTTCCCAGGAAAATCTACAGTTACAGTTGAATATAGTACCTTAAAACATTGTATGAATTCCATTGAGTTGTTAGTCTAGCATATTTCTCAAATTTTCTGGTGTCAAAACCCCTTTATAGCAAGGATTGGCCAACTCATTCATGGGTCAGAAAAGAGTCCACTGCCTATTTCTGTTTATTAATAGAGTTTTATTGAACTATAGCCACACTTGTGTGTTGGCTCCAGCTGCTTTTACAGTACAATGGTAGAACTGAGTAGCTGTAACAAGATGTAAGTCCCACAATTCTAATTTTTACTTGAAAGTGCAGACGTAGCACTGACAACAAATAGTGCCAATTTTCCTTGAAATGGCAAGCTCACTTGTGAGTTATATCTATCAATATTGACTGTACTAGAAATTTAAAAATATTTTTATTAATTCAAGAAACCCAATGTATGAACATAACATACTTTTAATGAAAAGTAACACATCTCCTAAATTTGAGAAAATGGCACTGTTTCACATTTTTGCAAATCTCTTTATTGTCTGGCTTAACAGAAGACAGTCTCATATCTGCTTTTGTACGCAATGCATTGTAATATGTGGTTTTGGTTACAGTATTTGAAGAAAATGTGGCCTCCGAGGTATGTAGATGGAAAAGGGAGTATTGTAACAGTCTTTTCAGCTAACTATATATGTTCTTTGATACTACACCCAGTCCAGACAAGTGATAACTTTAAGTTGCACTACAGACTCCTAACATCAAATCAACAAAATTTTCATACTGTCACATTAAAATTCATTCATTTATTTTAAACTTTGAATGAATTTTGTAACTTTGTACATTTGGAAAACTTGGATAATATTGGTTGACAGAGCTAGGAAGATCTTCCTTATGTTGACATATTCCATCCTGTAATACATATTAAAATCACTGATCTCTTCTGGAAAGTCTTTACTGTGAAGCTGTCAAGCTAATAGTAGCGGATAGTTTTCCACTGCCAACAAATATCAATTATTTTCCTTGAAATGACAGGCTCATTTCATTCAGTTTTGCAAAAATGTTGAACACAAATCCAAGTTTGAATAACCAGTCAGCTGTTCTTTAAAAATGATGTTCCAAAAAATCCACTGTCCAGTTCATTTACAACACAAATAATCACAAATGCTTTTCCTTGAGATCATTATACTCAGATATGCATACTTTATGAAGTACTTCACATTTTGTCACGTAAAAACAAAGATGTGGACTTAAAGGTTGGGATATCCCCAATGTAGGAGATTAATCTCATTTCATTAGATCTGTAATTTTTACTGTATTGTCAGGGACATTTTTTTTTAAAGGGACAAGAGTCTCAACTGTTACCCAGGCTAGAATGCAGAGGCACAATCAAAGCTCACTGTTGTCATCTCTAACTCCTGGGCTCAAGGAATCCTCCTGCTTCGGCTTTGCCAACTAATTTTTTTTTGTAGAGACAGAGTCTCACTTTACTGCCCTCGGTAGAGTGCCATGATGTCACAGGACTCACAACCTTCAGCTCCTGGGCTTCCGCAGTTCTCCTGCCTCAGCCTCCCAAGCAGCTGGAACTACAGGCGCCTGCCACAATGCCCGGCCATCTTTTGGTTGCAGTTCAGCAGGGGCTGGGTTTGAACCCGCCACCCTTGTTACACGGGGCCGGTGCCCTGCTCACTGAGCCACAGGCACCACCCTGCCAGCTAATTTTTAAAATATTTTCATATTAGAGATGGGGTTTTGCTGTATTGCCCAGGCTGATCTTGAACTTGGGGCCCTCAAGTCTCCTGCCTCAGCCTCCCAAAATGCTGGGACTATAGCATAAGCCAGTTGTACATATTTATGAGGTACAGAATATTTTGATACACGTACATAAAATGTACATTGATTGGCATATCCATCACCTTAAATATTTATCATTTGTGCTGGAAACATTCAAAATCCCATTTCCTAGATATTTAAAAGTATAAATTGGGCTTGGTGCCCATAGTTCAGTGAGTAGGGCTCTGGCCACATACACTAAGGCTGGCAGGTTTGAGCCCAGATTGGACCTGCTAAACAACAATGATAACTGCAACCAAAAATAGCTGGGCGTTGTGGTGGGCGCCTTGTAGTCCCAGCTACTCCAGAGGCTGAGGCAAAAGAATCACATAAGCCCAAGAGTTTGAGGTTGCTGTGAACTGTGACGCCACAGCACTCTACCAACCGTGACATAGTGACACTCTGTCTAAAAAAAAAAAAAAGTATAAATTGTTAACTAGTCACACCCCACAGTGCCATAGAACACTAGGGCTTTATTCCTCCCATCCAGCTGTAATTTTGTCTTCCTCTCCCTCCAACCCTTCCCAGCATCCAATAACCACCATTCTGTTGTCTACTTCTATGAACTTATTTTTTTAGCTTTCAGATGAGTGACAACACTCAAAGACTAGGAGTTTTGAACTCTCCGAAAATGGGAAACCAAATTAGATTAGCATAATTGTATTTGAAATGCACATTCACATTCTTTTTTAATTTTTTTTTTTTTTTTGTAGAGACAGAGTCTCACTTTATGGCCCTCAGTAGAGTGCCGTGGCCTCACACAGCTCACAGCAACCTCCAACTCCTGGGCTTAAGCGATTCTCTTGCCTCAGCCTCCCAAGTAGCTGGGGCTACAGGTGCCCGCCACAACGCCCGGTTATTTTTTGGTTGCAGTTTGGCCGGGGCCGGGTTTGAACTCGCTACCCTCAGTATATGGGGCCGGTGCCTTACCGACTGAGCCACAGGCGCCACCCGCACATTCACATTCTTAAATAAATTTTTTTTAAATTGTGAGTTTATTTCTCTTTTTTTTTTTGGATTTTAGCCGGGGCTAGGTTTTTTTTTTTTTTTGTAGAGACAGAGTCTCTCTGTACCGCCCTCGGGTAGAGTGCCGTGGCGTCACACAGCTCACAGCAACCTCCAACTCCTGGGCTTAAGCGATTCTCTTGCCTCAGCCTCCCGAGCAGCTGGGACTACAGGTGCCCGCCACAGCGCCGGGCTATTTTTTGGTTGCAGTTTGGCCGGGGCTGGGTTTGAACCCTCAACCCTCGGTATATGGGGCCGGCGCCCTACTCACTGAGCCACAGGCGCCGCCCCGGGGCTAGGTTTGAACCCGCCACCTCTGGCATATGGGACCGGTGCCCTACTCCTTGAGCCACAGGTACCGCCCGTGAGTTTATTTCTCTATTTGCTTTTGGTAGATTAACCTTTATCAAATTAAGAAATTCCCATTATTCTTAAGATTCCTACATGTTTAAAATCACAAATATGTATTCAACTATATCAAATCTACAAAATCCAACTAGTTTTATACACCCCTGTATAAAAATCAGCATGGGGGATTTTCCCCAAATTTGGTCTCCACTTTTTGATCTACCACTATCAAGCTGTGAACTGAATAAAACCGATTGGAATGAGGTAAAAATTGGCCTTTTAAAAGTGAGCAAGCTAGGTATAGCGGCATGCACCTGTAATCCTAGCTACAAACTTAGGAGGACTGCTTGCACCCAGAAGTTCAAGACAAGTCTGGACAACACAGCAAGATACTATTTCTAAAAGAAATTTTTAAAATGTAAGTTGGCTAGAAATATAAATATTTACTTCATTTATACATCTTTGCATAAAATAAAGGTCCGTTGAATGTGATATTGGCAATTTGAGGTTATTCTATAAAACTGATTCACCATTAGAAAATTCTTCAGCAAAGGTTTAGAACAATTCACTACCTGGAAGATGCAACCGTGTATTTGGAGAATGACTAAATGGATTCATTAGGTAAACAAACCAAAAATGGAAAAATAAATAATGGATAAAGTTTATCTTTTCCTTATATCACAATTAAATTTAAAAAGAATCAAATTTTCAGAAAAGAATCACCATGAATAAAAGTTTAAATAGCTAAAAGTGTTACAGCTTGAAAAGAATCAATTGTATACACTATTGAAAGTTGTTTCATTATTTTATTTTCTAATTGAAGTAGTTTGTATTTGATTTATTTACATCATTCCAAACGATGGTAAGGAAATCTCCAAATCAGTCAGTACTAATTAGTTGTCATGAATCTATAGTAAAAGGACTTATTAAAAACTTAAGAATGAAATATTACCAGAGCTATCAATAACTATAAACTTTCTCTAGAGAAATATAAAGCAATTGGCATTTTGTAAAACATCTTTAAGCAGCTTAGGTTTTCATCTTATATTGGATCAAATGAGGTTGCTAACAATTATTTTAAATATTATGTCAACAGGAATATACAAATATATATTCTACATGTTGCTTCTAACCTAAGAATCAAAGACTGAACGAAAAAATGGTAAACAGAGAATACAGAAGACATGCATCTTCTATCTTAAAAAGTCCTGAATGTTGGGTAAAAAAGAGGCAGACACTGCTCTAAGTGCACATTACACATATAAACACCTAAATTATCGATCCTCCCAACAATCTGGAAGACAGGTACTGTTCTCATCATCCTGATCTTGTGAGGACCCTGAAACTGAGACAAGCTGGAGAAGGTGCCTATGGTTACCCGTAGGTTGACGGAGACGGGATTGGAGTACAGGCCATCTGAACATAGGGCCCAGGTTCTTCCTTCTCTCACACTGCCTCTTAAGTACCTAGCAGCTGGGGGGGCAGAGAGGACAAGCCCAGTACCCTGTCTAAATTGCTCAGTTCATTCTATACCTGAGAGTCTAGTGCCTTTTCACACTTTTTTTTTTTTTTTTTAGAGACAGAGTCTCACTTTACTGCCCTCAGTAGAGTGCCGTGGCGTCACATGGCTCACAGCAACCTCCAGCTCTTGGGCTTATGTGATTCTCTTGCCTCAGCCTCCCGAGCAGCTGGGACTACAGGCAGTCTTTTCAAACTTCTTAAGACTTAATTCGCATTTTGTTCTTTTCTGAATAGAAGAAAAAAAGCAAGAGTAAAAAGAATGGTGGTTTAAAGTAAACCAAAACCCACAAGCAGTATGCTAAAATTCACAGGAGTCTGAACAGTATAAATGAAACTTGGCCTTACTAAGCAGGACAAACATTTCATACTGATACAAATCCTCTTCATCTTTATGACAGTCAGGTAACACTAAGAAACCTCACTTTCATTCTGCTATTTTAATTGTCAAGACACACAGTCAACACTGGCTGTTGTTAGATCTGTACACAATACAAATAAAGTATAAATCTAGCTAGGTATTTCAAAGCATGCTTTAACCTATTTTATTACTCAGAGTTACTCTGAAGTCGATATCGACAGTTTATACCTATTAAAGATGTTATTGAACATCATAATTTAATATTTACGCATGACAGATGAGATTAATTACAAGTCACAAAGAGTTTTGTAAGCAACTATTTACAGCCACGATTCCATAGATGTGATAAGTAAACCAATGGCTATTCCTCAGTAAAATACAAGAATTTCCATCATGCATAGTTTACAGGCTCCTTGAAGAGTTGGTCTCTTTAGAGGCTGGGTGTTCAAGAAAGATGTAACAGTCAAATCTTGGCAAATACAAATGTATGGTTTGTTTTTTTTTTAGCCACCTTAGCAATACAGTATTAACTAGAAGCGGAATAAACACTATATCAGTAATAACTATTATACCCTCTTAGTAGTAAGAACCATTATTCTTGGATTTCAAACATTTTATTTTTTCTGGGCACAGCTTCTAAACATTGTGTTATAGGAACCAAAGAATGTAACAAAGAAAACAAAAAATTTGAAAATCAGAAAAAGAAAACTTTCTTATAGACCACTTCCATTCCTTATTTGAAATGTATAGTGAAACTATAGTTTCCACATTAAATACAAATGAGTAAAAGAATTCTTCCAAGTAGTGTTGAATATGAGCCACAACGTTATACTATAATCATTATGATTTGAGATTTTCCAGGAAAAACAGCCCTAGATTGGGCTGTTACTACCTAGCCAAGAAAAAAATTTTCAAACTAACCGTGTTAGAAGAGGTAAGCAAAAAAATGTTTTGAGTTGTATTATTCCCACCAGGAACTATATGACATACGCCAAGCTCAAACATTCTTGGTAAGCTAACATGGAAGGATCTACATGTACTGTAAATTTATCAAAACACTTATGTACAGAAGCCTAAATATCTCAGGAGGTTTAGATTACCGATGAAGATAATCACCAAGTCAACTCTTCATGGCTGGTTTCTGAGAAGTATTAAAAACCAGCCTTTGGTCTTAGATGCACTCCATGCATCTAAGCACTCAGGAGCCCCAGAGAATAAGAAACCACCACCACAATTATGTACTCTTAATTTCCATTCTTCAACTTAATGTTTTAAAGTACCTTAGATTTTTAAACCCAGAGTTTGCATTCTTAGGAAAGGAACTTATAGTGAGAAAGGATTAGAGAAAATTTGGGTGTTCTTTTTTTTTTTTTTTGAAGCCATCTGAAGGTTTGTTACCCTGTGTATTACTTTTCATCATTGAAAAGTTCTCTAGAGACCAACAGAATAAAAGTGTCACAAGCTACATGATGGATCTCGTGTTTTAAACATGCATGTGATTTCAACGTGGCTAGTGAGGGCTAACTAGTTCAGCTCTAATTTCATTTTATAACTAAAAATAAAATAAGGGTAAATTTAGTTCTCAACACAAGCAAAACAAAACAATTAACTCTCCACATAATAAAATACGCCCTTAACACAAAATAAGGGTATAATAAACTCTGTAGGATGACATTTTATTATAATTCTCAGCTATAGTCCTTCCGTTCAGAATTAGAGGCCATCTTTTCAATAAGCTGTTATTCCTTTCTCTTTCCCCAGCTTAGGGATATGTTGAAACAGTTTGATTTGTATTAATTTTTCATTCATGATATGCATTTGCATTGTGTTCATAAAGCACTCAAAATTATAGCTTACACGTGTATGAATTCTGAAAATAAAATAACACTTTTAACATAATCTTTCTGTTCTGTAAAAATATTCTACATACATGCACATGATCAAAACAATCTTCTCCTATTTGGGACATTTTTTATGCACAGAAAAAAAAAAGCAGTTCATTAGTATTTCCAATGTTGAGATAACTGGGTGCCACCTAGTGTTCAATCTCTGCAACTCTTAAGCTTACAAGTTCAAAATTGCTATTAAAGCCCAGGTTTTAAAAATTTTATTTTAGAAATGCTTTTTTTGCGTATGTTTATGGTGGCAAAATAAGATCATGAAAAGAATGAGCATGATATCAAAATTAGATAAAAATAGCCACATGTTAAATATGAAAAACAGACTTATAGTTTTTGACTTCAAATGCAGATTTTTGGTTCCCTCAAGTATCATTAAAATCTCAAGGGAACATCTAGGTAAATGGAATATACACATAGACTCTGTATAGTCAACAGGCTGGTCAAATCTAAAACTTAATAATCCATAATGTGAACAAGGCAAATGATTTATTCAAAACATCCATTTACTTACTAAAGTGGTCAAAATATGAAAGGCAGCAATTTGCTTTTGTCTTGTTTAAAATAGATGTGGTCTTTTACCCATAAGCTCCATTACAGCAAGAGAACAAAGTAGGCTTAACATCTTGCTTAACCCAATTCAGTATTAATCAGTTTTTAAAGAAACACAAATACCTTAGAAACAAATCAGTCTGCTTTAACACATTGTATTCATGCTAATGAGATTTTAATCTCCTTTTTGATGGCCAAAATCCAAATTGCAGGACAATTTTGAGAAAAGCTGGAATGTACAATGTCCAGGTTTTTTAGATCTGGAAGTTAAAAAGAAAAAAGAATCAGGCCAAAGGAATTATTACATTTTAACAGTCTACTACATATATAAGGGAGAATTTCACTTCCTTAGGCTATTTGGTAACGAAATCCAGTTTGAAGACAAAATTCCAAACCTCCATATAGGTTTTTCTCAATTCCAGCCCCGTGTTAGTAAATCTTTATCTCCTTTGTTAATGGTAAAGGTTAATGTCTCCTTTCTTCTTTTTGTGCTAGTGATGAGAGATTTCCTATTTTGTGGATGAGAGCAGACATGGAGGAATATGATCTCTTTAAAAACAGGACAGGGCGGCGCCCGTGGCTCAGTGAATAGGGCGCCGGCCCCATATGCCGAGGGTGGCGGGTTCAAGCCCAGCCCCGGCCAAACTGCAACCGAAAAAAAAAAAAATAGCCGGGCATTGTGGCGGGCGCCTGTAGTCCCAACTGCTCGGGAGGCTGAGGCAAGAGAATCGCGTAAGCCCAAGAGTTAAGAGGTTGCTGTGAGCCGTGTGACGCCACGGCACTCTACCGGAGGGCGGTACAGTGAGACTCTGTCTCTACAAAAAAATAAAATAAAAAAAAAAAAAAAACAGGACAAACAAGGTGGCGTTTGTGGTTCAGTGAGTAGGGCGCTGGCCCCAGCCAAATTGCAACAACAACAACAAAAAACAGCTGGGTGTTGTGGCAGGCGCCTGTAGTCCCAGCTACTTGGGAAGCTGAGGCAAGAGAATCGCCTAAGCCCAAGAGCTGGAGGTTGCTATGAACTGTGATGGCACAGCACTCTACCAAGGGCAACAAAGTGAGACCCTGTCTCTAAAATAAACCAGAAAACAAAACAAAACAGGACAAACGTTTTAAATTCCCCTCTGAGTCAATCTTATAAGAGCGATGGCTAGAACACCTATATAGCATATGTAGAAATGTCTCGGAAAAGCAGTGTTCTCAAGTGATAGAGAGCAAACCCTTATAAAATGTGCAAAAACTCATTCCTTTAATAACCACTGTCATTACCATCTCTTTCCTTGCCAGCCAGTTGGGTCCAGTTCTGAGGAAGCATTGGCACAGATTCATAATGTTTTTTTCTGAGAAATCGTAACCCTGTCTAAATTTTCAACCCATCATTTTGGTGTATGTGGATTCACATTCATGCATATTCTCTATAGAGGCCTTCTACCCTGGCTCAGCCATCAGAATATGTTTGGATGAGCCCTTACTCCACATATCAACTGTATGTCAAGTTCTTGCCACAGAATGGAATCATTAATTCTACGGTCAAAGTATTAGTAGCAATTCAGTCATAAGAATTCTCTTGGGGGGCGGTGCCTGTGGCTCAGTCGGTAGGGCGCCGGCCCCATATACCCAGGGTGGCGGGTTCAAACCCGGCCCCGGCCAAACTGCAACCAAAAAATAGCCGGGCGTTGTGGCGGGCGCCTGTGGTCCCAGCTACTCGGGAGGCTGAGGCAAGAGAATCGCTTAAGCCCAGGAGTTGGAGGTTGCTGTGAGCTGTGTGAGGCCACGGCACTCTACCGAGGGCCATAAAGTGAGACTCTGTCTCTACAAAAAAAAAAAAAAAAAAAAAGAATTCTCTTGGGGCTCGGCACCTGTAGCTCAGTGGTTAGGGCACCAGCCACATACACGGGGGCTGGTGGGTTCAAACCTGGCCCGGGCCTGCTGAACAACGACAACTGAGACAAAAAAAAAAAAAAAAATAGCCAGGCATTGTGGCAGGTGCCTGTAGTCCCAGCTACCTGGGACGCTGAGGCAACAGAATTGCTTAAGCTCATGAGTTTGAGGTTGCTGTGAGCTGACACGTCACAGCATTCTACTGAGGGCGACATAGCAAAACTCTGTCTCAAACAAACAAACAAAAAAAAACCCAACAAAAAACGAATGATTGAAGGATAAGTAGTGGGATGGATGGATATGTAATAAATGAAGTGTAGAAAAATGTTAACTGAAGAATCTGTGTGGTGAGTATAGCTTGTGATGCCTAAACCAGATTACCTCAAAACTGACCTTTGCATTTCTGAAAAGCTCTGGTAATTCTACAGCATAATCTTGATCTGGAACAACTGTTCTAATTTATTGTGAAATTCATTTTCGAATGAAATCAAACATTATTACTTTTTTAAAGAGATGGCAACTTGCTATGTTGTCCAGGCTGGAGTGCAATGGCTAGTTACAGTTGAGAAAATTACACACACTAGTCTTGAATTTCTGCCTCATCCTCTAGAATAGCTTGGACTACAGGCACACGACACCATGTCCGGCTTATATCTTTGGATTTATACTGGAAGGTGGTTTTTGAACTACATTTTATATAAAAGGAGTAAAAATAGCCCAAATCAGATTTAAGAATAATTTATGATTTACCTGTAATTTTACTAAGTAAATTTACATTGCCTAGAGACCACCTTTGAATTTCATTCAAACACAATAACAGAAGTGCACTGAAGCATTTATTTGCATGGGCATTACTGCTTTATTATCAGGAAAAATAACATATTTTCCTCAAAATAAATGTATCAACTCCAAACCAAGAATTTGCTAATGGTGCATACCAAACAGACAAAACAACATAATTGGCAACAGGCCTCCATTTTAACAAGGCTTCCAATAAACAAGTTATGATTAGAGTGCCTAGTGTTCATGTTGCCAAAACAAACATTGATCTTTTCAGGAACATCGATGAATTCCCAAAGCAACAATAAGAAAATGCAAGGTACATCTACTCACATCATCGATGTCTTCATCATCATCTCCAATGTCATCAAACTGAATTTCATCATCATCTCCAGGACCAAATGTATCAGTTTCATTGATTTTAGCTACAGACACAATAGCAAATATACTCATATAATAAAACCAAAATGTTAGTAAAATGAGTAATTACCCACTAAAAGAAGTAGGTCTGATATCAAATACCACCACTACTACTATACAGAATATTTAATACAACAAATTTCCCTGCAAGGTCACTGCTATGTCCAGAAGGAGAGTACGTGTGTTATAATTTTCTTTATTCACTAAGGTATTTTTAGTAAAGCAGGCTTTAATTACACTAATTTGGAAGATATTCCAAGTATGCTCCAAAAAGGTTTGAGCACATGCTAACAACTTATTTCCTTGAGATAAAAACAGCTGGTACACCATGAGATACTCATCGATCAGTAAGATGTGGTCAAATCATGCTTATCCCTAAGCAATAAAAATGAAGCAGAAGTGTTAATTCTACTCATTCCTACATATTAGCATTTTCTGGATTAGAGATGCCAAGTAAATAATTTCAGTAGGACTACCATGCTTAAGTAAAATAGTTTGTTTGATATAAGGATACAATGGACCCAAAACTAACTTTTTAATAAAAATCAGCAACACTACCTAATTATTGTCATTGCTTCAGGTTTAATGCAGATGAACACTTAATAGTCTCTTGCATAAGAAATTTTAAAATAAACGTTAACAAAATTGTTCCTTTGGCATTGTGTAGAAGTCCAGGGCTTATATATAACTCTAGTAACTTCTTTCTTACAGCATCTAGTATTACTAAGTATGGTTAGGCATAATTAATCACGTAAACACAAAAGCAAATATGCAAAATCTACAAAACTACCAAAATTGCTTCACCTGAACACTAACAAGGTTTGGGTTTAAATGATCATGTAATGGGTTAATACAACTCAGACATTACCGTGTTCTGGAAGCTCCCCATATGCCTTCAGACTTCTGGCTTCATCTGCATTGTATTTTAAAATCACATCAGCTTTGTTATCCTTAATAGAGATAAAAGCAGAATTAGGCAGACTCCATCTTTTTTTTGGAGAAAGTCTCCTTATGTCGCCCTCAGTAGAGTGCCATAGCGTCACAGCTCACAGCAACCTCAAATTCTTGGGCTAAGCGATTCTCTTGCCTCAGCCTCCCAAGTAGCTGGGACTACAGGTGCCTGCCACAACACTGGGCTATTTTTTTGTTGCAGTTTTAGTTGGCTCGGGCCGGGTTTGAACCCACCACCCTGTGTGTGTGGCTGGTGCCGTAACCACTGTGCTACAGGCGCAGAGCTGGGCAGACTCCATCTTTTAGATATACTTACTATTACCTTTTGTTTACAAGTCTGTTGAAATAAAAAAGTTCCCCGGGACCATAATTTGCTGGGTGATCAGACATTGCAATTCAAAAACTGGGACTGGTATAATGATCTATGGAAATTAATATGCCTTTTGACACATCTGTGCTTCTTAGAAGTTCTTTAGGTGTTTCTGATGCAAATGTCCTTCTGGGCAATAATGCCTTAGAATACTTTCCCATTCGAAAAGAATCGACTCGGAGAAAATGGATTGCTTCAATTTCAAGGGCAGTGTGATTAAGACCAGTACTTCTTAAAATTTAAGGTGTACAGAAGCTTATGGGGATCCTGTTAAAATGCATGCTCTGAATGAGAAGCCCTGGGGTGGAGTCCAAGGATCTGCCTTTCTAATATGGTCCCAGAAGACAGGGATGCTGCTAATTCGGGGACTATCTGTGAGCAGCGAGGGCACAGGAGGATCACAAGAGATTCTGAATCATAAGCGTTGGTCGTGGCTGTCACTTTACAACTAGAATGTTATTACTTCTAGGCCCATGGTGTCCTTATCTGTCAAACAGGGAATTAATTCTTCCTACTTTTGGGGCTACTAAGATTCAAAGAAGAAAATGGGTATCAAAATGATATGAATTTAAAGCGGGCTTTCTCCACCTTGGCATTATTGATTATTCTGAACTAGGTCATTATTTGTTGGGTAATAATGTCCTATGCATTGTAGAATGTTTAACATCACTCCTAACCTCTACATAATACACATCAGCAGTACTACACTACTCCCCTGGTTGTGGCATCCAGAAATGTCTCCAGTCACTGCCAATGTCCCCACAACTGAGAGCCAGTGATTTAAATCAAATATTTTAATTCTTTGCTCTGAAATATTTTTTAAAAACCAAAGTACAGGCTCAGTGCCTGTAGCTCAGTGGCTAGGGTGCCAGCCACATACACCAGAACTGGTGAGTTCAAACCCAGCCTGGGCCTGCCAAACAACTACAACCAAAAAATAGCCTGGCAATGTGGCGGGCACCTGTAGTCTCAGCTACTTTGGAGACTGAGGCAAGAGAATTGCTTACGCCCAAGAGTTGGAGGTTGCTGTGAGCTGTGACACCACATCACTCTACCGAGAGTGATATAGACTGTCTCAAAAAACAAAAACAAAAAACAAAGTACAACCAAGGCTTATAAAAATAGAGGTATTATCACATGGGGATACATTCTAATAGGCAGAAATCAAATAGATGTCACAGACACACAATGAGCATAAAGTCAAGGCTGAGAATACGAACGGCAACTACCATTTATTTTCCCAAGTCCTCATTTAAATTTATTGCACATACTTTTGTTGTGGTATGCACTGTAATTACTTGTGTGCCTGTCTTATACTCTCTACTACCAGGTTATAAGCCTTTTGCGGGATGGGAGCTTAACTCATTTAGTGGTAGCCCTTAGAATAATAATTACCATATATATATATATTTTTTTTTGTGGTTTTTTGGCCAGGGCTGGGTTTGAACCCGCCACCTCCGGCATATGGGACCAGCGCCCTACTCCTTGAGCCACAGGCACCGCCCATAATTACCATATTTTGATTTAAAGACCTCTAAAACAGCGGTTCTCAACCTGTGGGTCGCAACCCCTTTTTAACTATGAAAATACACTGTGGCATTAAGAAGGTTGAGAACCACTGCTCTAAAATTAAAAGGGATCATTTAGCTTCATGAAAACGTCACACGTTGACTCCACAAACTGGCATTTGGGAACCACAATCCCTGGGATACTTAGCACAATGCCTAAAATGCAACTGGTTCTTAAGAAATGGTTCATCAAATTCAAGCCAGTAAACAATAAAATATTTAAATATAATTTTTACCTGGTAGTCTCTGAGACCAACCAATATGATGTCTGAAGTATTTATCCAAACCTATAAAAGAGAAATTACTTTGTCATATTTAAAATAAAAACAAACAACAACAACAACAAAAAAAAAAAAAAAATCAAGAAATTCCATAGTAACAATTAGTTTAGAAATGAAGAGATCTATGAACCACTCCAGGTGTTAGTTACCTATTATACTGAAAACTCCAGTAATCTCAAGAGTTTAGGGAGGCTGATGCCAGAGGATCACTTAAGGCCAGGAGTTTAAGACTAGCCTGGGCAACTTAGTGAGACCCCATCTCTTAAAAAATAAAAACAGCCAGGCGTGGGCACACAGGTATAGTCCTAGCTACCTAGGACGCTGAGGCAGGGAGGCTTAAGCCCAGGAGTTCAAGACATGCCCCTGCACTCTAGCCTGGGAAACGAAGCAAGATCCTATCTCTTAAAAAAGGAAAAAAATTATGAAAGAACAGAAAATCATGTTGCTTTATCTTCTTTCCTCTCTACCTGGCCTTCTACTCAACAACATATTTGCAGCTCCCCAAACCCCTTTAGTTTGGGAACAGAAGAATTTAAAAAGACCAAAAAAAAAAAAAAAAAAAGAAAGAAAGAAAGAAAACCTAAAACTACAAAACAAATCCACAAATCAAGAGTTAAGACTTTTAATCAGCCAATAAATAAATAAATCAACCAACCAACCAATAAATCTGCCTGAACCTACTGTAATGAATTAAACATTACTTTCCAAGGTAGTCCATTCATGATCATATTCAGAAAATTCAACATTAATACAACACTTATTTAACATATGTATATCCAATTTTCTTAATACACCCTTTAACAGTTATTTCCCCAACCCCTAAACTACAAGGGCCACATTTCATATGGTATAGCTCTCTTCAGGTGTCCTTGAAATCAGAATAATTCCCCAACCTTTTTTACTTTTCATGACACTACTATTTTATTTAGAACCAGGACATCTGTTTTATTGAATATCCCTCAACTTGTTTCCTTAGGATTCAGATTCAGGTTAAATATTTTGCATAGGAACACAACATAGATGATACAAATGATTCCTTAAGCACTAGAATCCAGATAAAATTACCATTTAGAATCCTTGCTATTTAACTTATAGGTAAATCACTGTTTATCCAGGCAAATCTTTTGGAAATTTCCAAAAATGAAGTCACTGGCCAATAAAAACTGTAGAGGCATTTTCCCACCTTAATCAAGTTTACATTAAAGTAAACTCTCTATACCCACCTTTTTCCTCAATTTCCCTCTGATGTGACATAACCTCTTCACTCCATCAAAACACATTGCCTCTAATCTTCCATTTCCTAACATTTTGATTACTTGGGCATACTCTAGGGAGGAAAAAAGAAAAGGGTATGAAGAGGTTCATATTTTCATATAAGCAACACAAAATTGACAAGTGAAAACATACAATTGTATGTATGGTAAAAGTATAAATATATATAAGGGGATGATCAGCAACAAACTGATCATAATAATGGCAGAGCCAGAACCAAAACTATGTAACATCATTCTTTGACAAGCTGTCTCGTGGAGATCAAAGGTGGCTTGTCCCAAAATGCATAGGTACTACACCCCATTAATCTCTCCCATTTAGATTCTTGCCCAATTTTGGCTCTCCTTTCCCTCAGAACCTTTAGAGGGATAAATCTCATAGAATTTTTAGCACATTGGCAAATAAAAGCCACTGAAATGTTAATAGTATCTTTGTTAAATTAGAGTATCTTGATGATTATTCTAAAGTTCTTTTTTTTTTTTTTGCAGTTTTTTTTTTTTTTTTGGTTTTTGGCTGGGGCTAGGTTTGAACCTGCCACCTCCGGCATATGGGACTGGTGCCCTACTCCTTGAGCCACAGGCGCCGCCCTTTTTTGCAGTTTTTGACCAGGGCTGGGTTTGAACCCACCACCTCTGGCATATGGGGCTAGTGCCCTACCCCTTTGAGCCACAGGTACCACCCTATTCTAAAGTTCTTGTAAAGCCACAGAGATGCTCCTGGGTAAAATGCCAAACTTATTACCAAAATCTTTCTGAAAAGGGACCCAAGAAACAACCTGATTTCACTGCCACTTAAAACCTGTGATAAGGAGGTTATGAGACAGGGGTGGGTAGAATTAGGGAGAAACATCACTTCAGACCCTTTAGAGTACTCAAATTGTACATAAGATTAAGCTTCAAAAAGGGTTATCACTAATTTGTAAACACACCAAGACATAACTTTGAAAGGCCCACCTAGCGCCTCGAGACGGTTATCCAGCTCAGAAGCAGCCTTTCTTCCAAAGTGGAAGAAAAATACTGGGGTGGATGTTAGCAGTCGTGTCAACTGCTAACGGAGATATGAATGACTAAAGCTAAGAAATGAAAGGTCTTTTAGCCAGAAAACAACCTTAAGTTCTACAGAAAGACAACCAAAAAAATGTTCTTTCTTGGGCGGCGCCCGTGGCTCAGTAAGTAGGGCACTGGCCCCATATACCGAGGGTGGAGGGTTTAAACCAAGGCCTGGCCAAACTGCAACAAAAAAATAGCGGGGCGTTGTGGTGGGCGCCTATAGTTCCAGCTACTCAGGAGGCTGAGGCAAGAGACGCCTAAGCCTAAGAGCTGGAGGTTGCTATGAGCTGTGACACCATGGCACTCTACCAAGGGTGACAAAGTGAGACTCTGCTATTTGGGAGGCTGAGCCCAAGAGCTGGAGGTTGCTATGAGCTGTGCCACCACGGCACTCTACCGAGAGTGACAAAGTAAGACTCTTGTCTCTAAAAACAAAACAAAACAAACAAACACAACAACAAAAAACACCATTGTTTGTTAAAGTGCCAGAAATTGGTCAGGTGCAGCGGAGTGGTTCACAACTGTAATCCCAGAACTTTGGGAGACCAAGGCAAGAGGATTGCCTGAGGCCAAGAGATCAAGATCAACCTGGGCAACATAGTGAGACACTCTCATTTCTACAAAAAATAGAAAACTCAGTTGGGTATGGTGGTGCACACCTGTAGTGGTCCCAGCTACTCAGGCAGCTAAGGCAGGAAGATGCCTTGAGACCCTGTGTATAGACTGCAGTGAACTATGATGCCACTGCACTCTAGCATGGGCAACAGAGCAAGACCCTGTCTCAAAAGTAAAATAACAATAACCTCCACCCTCGAAAGTTCTAGAAATTGGGGCAGCGCCTGGGGTGGTGGGTTCAAACCCAGCCCCGGCCAAAAAAAAAAAAAAAAAAGTTCTAGAAATTATTGGGACAACTGGGGAAATCTGAATATGAACTATATGCCAGATAATATTAATATTAAATTGGCGGCACCCATGGCTCAGTGGGTAGGGTGCCGGCCACATATACCAGGGCTGGAGGGTTCAAACCTGACTAGTGCCACCTAAAATAACAACAGTGACAACTTTTGAACAACAGCAGCTGTTGAACAACAATAAAAAAATAGCTGGGCGTTGTGGCAGGTGCCTGTAGTTCCAGCTACTTGGGAGGCTGAGGCAAGAGAATTGCTTAAGCCCAAGATTTTGAGGTTGCTGTGAGCTGTGATGCCACAGCACTCTACCCAGGGCAACAGCTTAAGGCTCTGTCTCCAAAAAAAAAAAAGAGAGAAAAGAAAAAAGATGGCCAGGCACAGTGGCTCACACCTGTAATCCTAGCACTTTGGGAGGGAGGAGGGTGGATTGCTTGAGCTCAGGAGTTCGAGACCAACCTCAGAAGCAAGACTCCATCTCTACTAAAAATAGAAAAATTAGCCAGGCATGGTGGCCTGTGTTTGTAGTCCCAGCTAACTTGGGAGGCCAAGGCAAGAACATCACTTGAGCCTAAGAGTTTGAGGTTGCTGTGAGCTATGATGATGCCACGGCACTCTTCCCCAGGCTACAGAGTGACAGTCTGTCTCAAAAAAGAGACAGAGAGAGAAAGAGAAAAAGAAAAAAGACATTACTAACAAAAGCCTAAATTACGAAGACACTTACCTTGTCCATCTTCTTTGAATACCAGCTCTCTTTTCTCAGATTCATTCTCATTCTTACCTCTGCGTCTGTTTTTACCTCCCTTACCTAATGGTTTTAAGGAAACAAACAAACAAAAAATACACCACAAATCACCTGCCAAACAGCATAAAAAGAAACTAGACTAAATTAGTCATATTACACTTGCAATCTTTGATCACAACATTACATATTATAACCCTCCTACCCTGCTTGGAATTTCCTTTTGGTATTTTTCTGACATAAAATACAAATAGCAGATACTATATACAAATATTTAGAAAAAACATTTCAGTTTAGCACCTATCTTTTCCAAATAAAAATGGAATTCCATATGTATTCTTCTAAGCTGAAATCTTGGATGCCTTCTGAAGCCAGGTTCTATGCAAGGAACCTGGAATGAAGTGAGGACAGTGTCTAGATAGAGAAATGTGGTTTTCAAACTTTTGGCAGCAGAGCATGATAAACATTGAAATCTCCATTCAAAACTCAATTTAACTTTCCTAGTCCTTATCAACACCCTTGGTTATACGACCACAGTGGCCATGCTACACTGCCACCCATTTACCTGTAACAATCACTCTATGAGGTAACAACAGTCATCTATTCCCAGTTTACCAATGAGTCCATTAAAGCTCAGAAGTAACTCACTTAAAGATTATAGTCACTGAATGACGGTGACCAGATCCACATCCATTCTTTTTGCCTGTACCCATACTGGTGTACATCCACAGCATTTTGCTCCCATTCCAAAACCTAAACAGTGGGTCTTGATAGATTTTATAAAAATGCCCTCTTTCATACTTGACGCTTTATGAAAGGAGTACAAGTAGGAAATAACTGGAGGGAGAAGAGAAGTTATAGCTACTGGAATGGTATATATTGATTTTTGTGGTGGTAGAGGGAGGCGAGTAACTCTGGCAACCCCTAGAATTTGAATTTTATCTTACAAGGTGTAGCATATATTGGACAAGACATTTGAAGCTAAAAGGGTGTTAATAATAGTCTTAACTTGGGAGCATCCAGATGTCCTTCAATAGGTGCATGGATAAACTCTGGTTCATCTATACAATGAAATATGATTCAGTGATAAAAAGAAATGAGCTATCCAACACTGAAAAGACATGGAAGAATCTTAAATGCATATTGGTAAGTGGAAGAAGCCAACTTGTAAAGGTTACATATACAGTATGAGTCCAAGTACAGATGACATTCTAGAAAAGGTACAACTACAAAGACAGGAAAAAAAAAAATCAGTGGTTGCCAGGAGTTGGGGAGGGGAATGAATATTTGGAGCATAGGGGATTTTTAGAGCAGTGAAACTATTCTGTATTTAATAGTGTAATGGTGAATCCATGTCACTCTACATGTGTGAAAACCTATGCAACTAACAAAATAAAGAGCTAACCCTAATGTAAACCATGGACTTTGGCTAATAATGCATCTCTTGGCTTGTCAATTGTAACAAATGTACCACACCAATGTAAGATGCTAATAGTGAGGGAAACTGCGGGCAGGGGAAAAGAGAAGAGAGGATATGGGAATTCTACTTTGTGCTTATTTTTCTGTAAACCAGAAACTGCTCTAAAAATAAACCCTATTAAAAAAGCATGGCACACAGGGATGCAATCAGCAGAATCCAATCCTACAATTCTATAAGACAATTTGGTTTCTTCAATAGATACATTTTGAAGAACATTTTAAAGACCAGGTAGGAACCTAAAGGTTAAAACAGACTAAAAAGATCAGTCAACCACAACACACAAACTCTGGAACCTAATTTGGTGTGGATGGTGCAAGATGAGTCTTAATAAACTGAAGGTGAGGTGGCACCTTTGGCTCAGGGGGTAGGGCACCAGGTCCCATATACCAAGGGTGGCGGGTTTGAACCCGGCCCTGGTCAAACTGCAACAAAAAATAGCTGGGTGTTGTGGCGTGCGCCTGTAGTCCCAGCTACTCAGGAGGCTGAGGCAAGAGACTCGCCTAAGCCCAGGAATTGGAGGTTGCTGTGAGCCATGACGCCATAGCACTCTATCAAGGGTGACAGGGTGAGACTCTGTCTCAAAATAATAATAATAATAATAATAAATTAATTAAATAAATAATAAATTGAGGGTGTCTGGGGCTAGGAGGTGGGTACATGGAGGTTCTTACACTAATTTACTTTTGTATATATTCCAAATTCTTCCTAAGTTTTAAAATAAAAAAGTGAAGATGAGTATAAAACTATCATTGGTATAAAAAGGAAATACACTAATATTTGTTTATATATACACAAACTATCTCTGGAAGGACATATACCAAAAAATTCAACAATGACTACCTAAGACAAGAACTAGGTTGGCAACCGGACATATGAAGGAAAGAGATTTCACTTTTTTTACTCTTGAATTTGAATCATGTGAATACATTTACATATACTATTCAAAAATATTAAATAAAAAAACCCTTTAATAAAAGGTAGAGGTGTGACAGGATCCTCCAAGTGGGAAACTGGTAAGGTCACTGTTCTTATAGGTAGAATGAAGCAGGCCTCCCCTACACTGCATGAAAAGGAAGAAGATTCAATCACCTCTATACTCTTTCTACCATTTAGGAGTCTAGAATTCTATCTCACTGGTATCCTTAAAAATCCATTAATTCTCCCCCTTCCCATCCCTGTTCTTCATACATTAACTTCCTATCTTCTGTTCACCTACTGTCTAAGGAGATTTACTTTTACATTTCTCTCACCTATCACTTCTATGCTAGGAATTTCACATCTCAGTGCCACTATATCAACTTAGCATTTGTCTTTTATATCTAATGGCTCAATACATCTCCAGTGAATGGGCATATGTCATCTCAAGCTCAGTTTTACTCAAAACTCAATTTGCTTTCTTTCCCGACACTGGTACTTATTCAACACCCTTGTTTCTATACATGACCCCAGTGACCATGCTCTTATCCACGATGTAACAACGCTATACATCTACTTGTCACAATCACCCAATGAGGTATCAACAGTCATTTATTACCAGTTTTTTTTTTTGGAGGGGGGAGGGGGGTAAGGTCTCAAGCTGTCGCCCTGGGTAGAGTGCTGTGGCGTCACAGCAACCTCAAACTCCTGGGCTTAAGCAATTCTCTTGCCTCAGCCTCCCAAGTAGCTGGGACTACAGGTGCCCTGAAGCTCAGAGAAGTTAAGTAACTCACTATTTCAGCCAGTGATCTAGCTCCAACAATATCTTGTTCCCATTCCAGAACCTAAACCACATTGCAGCCATTTCCAAAAGGTGGGAGAAAGGCTATCAGTGGTAATTTACTAAAGGACTCAAGGCAATAGCTTGGGAACAGCAAAAAGTTCACAGCCCAAATATAATAAAAAATGTGCACCTGGTCAATCCAAAGACAGACATGAAACTTCTAAAATCAGGGCCAGGTACAGTGGCTCACACCTGTAATCCTAGCACTCTAGGAGGCCGAGGGAGGTGGATTGCCTGAGCTCAAGAGTTCGAGACCAGCCTGGGCAAGAGCGAGACCCCATCTCTAAAAAATATCTGGGCATTGTGGCAGGTGCCTGTAGTCCCAGCTACCAGAGAGGTTGAGGCAAGAGAATTGCTTAAGCCCAAGAGTTTGAGGTTGCTGTGAGCTATGATACCACGGCTCTCAGGCACTATACCAAGGGTGACAAAATGAGAGACTTTGTCTCAAAAAAAAGAAAGTTCTCGAATCAAGTGCACTTACTCTCTCCTGGGGCAGTCTCCCATTGCTCTGTGCTACTGTTATAGGTGGGTCTCTATAATTTCCTGACCCACCCAGAGTTGAGTTCAGTATTTGAGGCCTTCTTAGGGCACACTGAAATTAATTTCCTAGAAAGAGAAAAGTATTTCAAGCTACTAATGATGCCAGATCTGTAAAATAGAGTGCAAGCTCCATTAGGGCAAAGATATATATATATATACATACCTGCTCTGTTTACTGAGTTACATACCCAAATTTGGCAATTCTTCCAATTAATCAGTCAGGAGTAGTCCATACATTCCTAAAGAGTGATGATTTTAAAATCCTAAGTCTTTAAGGTGTGCACTTTCCTCTAAATGCTCTTTATGAGTGGGCCAAAAGATGCCTTTTTCCTGATTTGAGGATGTGTCTCTAACAGCTTTTAAACTGTTAAGAATCAGTTCACAGTTCATGGTAATTTTTATCCTTAATTGTGTAACCTTCATAAGACTATACTCAGGGCTTCTGGATTTTCCAATGGCAGGGGAAAATAGAAAAATAAACATGAATTTTTTTTTTTTACATTATTAAAACCTGTCTTGAAAGATTCAGGAGTCTTGGTACTATTCATCTAACTAAAATAGCAGATAGCTAAGAAAACTGATTTTTGGCCAGGCATGGTGGCTCACACCTGTAATCCTAGCACTCTGGGAGGCAAGGCAGGTGGATTGCTTGAGCACACAAGTTCAAGACTAGCCTGAGCAAGAGTGAGACTCCATCTCTACTAAAAATAGAAAAACCGAGGCAAAAGGATGGCTTGAGCCCAAGAGTTGGAGGTTTCTGTGAGCTATGACGCCATGGGACTGTACCCAAAGCAACAGCTTGAGACTCTGTCTCAAAAAAGAAAAAAAAGAAAACAAAACGGATTTGTTTTACATGTACAGGAATAATAAACACTTTCTGTTTACCTTCAGAATGAGAAAAGTAAAAGGGAATTAGGAAGGGGTACACAGAAGTCTTTACTTCAATCTGTGTTGTAATTCTTACATTTAGAGAAATGGATTCCCAGGTGTCCATTTTATCATCTATATTCTTTGTATGCCTGAAATACTACTTACGAAAAAAAAAAAAGTCATTACTTGTCAACATATCAGAACTAACCACACCATTTCCGTCTCTATTTCACTGTCATGTAGTGGAATGCTGTCATGTAATGGAATGCTCTTAAAATTCTTTTGTATGAATGAGATCAGGTTTGAGTGTACAATTAAAGATAAACATTCTAACTTTTTACCATGGTTTCTTTCTAAAAGAGCAGGTAGCCTCTAAACTAAATCAGAATTCTCAAATTCCGGGCTGTGGGGGAAAGGGAGAGCGGAGAGAGGGAAGGAGGGAGGGAGGTGGGGCGCCAAGTGGGCCTTTTGGAGGTAGGACACAATTATAAAAGGGGACTTTACCTAACAAATGCAATCAATGTAACCTGGTTCTTTATTCCTTCAATGAATCCCCAACAATAAAAAAAAAAAAATTCTCAAACTCCTTCTTTAAACCAATCAGAGGAGTTTTGGAGAAATTCCCAGAGAGATTAAGCCAGACATGAGGCTAGTAAACTAGATGTGATTTAGTGTTGAAGTCTGGTCCCCTTTAAACCAAAGGGGAACCTATTATTCACCTAAGGGTGGAGTCAACGGAAGGGAGGTGACCTACTAAAACAAGTATTTATTGAGCATCTACTAAGTGTCAAGTACTAGCAAGCCAATGTGATTAGGACAGGTACTATTCTGGTCCTTTAGAATTTATAGCCTAGTGAGGAACTGGAAATCTCATTACTAGAAATATAAAAGTGAGAAGACGATACCTATTGAAGTGATCCAGTTACCATCTCAGAGGAAATAAAGAATTATACAGATTAGAAAAAAAACTGTAAGACTTTTAAAATCCTCCATAATGCTCTTTCCCAGGATAAAAATCCTTGCTACAAAAAAAGACCTGCAAACTTGATTTCTGTGGGCAGCAAAGTGCCTCAAGAGGACTGCATCAAATAGTGCTCAGAACCACAACCAAGTACCTGGAGGGATAAAGTGAGTAGTGAAAGTTACACAGAGGAAATGTGATAGAATCTCTGCCACCAGCTGTTAAATAGAAGAGAGAACACAAGCGGGCTGGGGTCAGGGAGGCCTTTATGATGAATAATCAAAGGAGACTTTTCATAGGCTGTGAAATATGCTCCTCTTCTGTAGGAAAGCGTTTTCCTTATTTTTACCTGAACAGAGAAATTATAAGGACATTAAAAGTGACAGAGATCGTAAATCTACAAAAAGGAGAATTTCTTTAGGAGCGTTTTGCTTTTTTCAGATTAGGCTTTCCATTTTGGAAATTCCAAATAAACTTATCCTCAAGTCTGTTAATTTGTGAATGTTTAGCCTCAGAATGGAGAAAACTTTATTCCCATCACAATATATCCAGGATCTGAAGTGAAAGTAGAAAACTTGGCTAAATAAAAAACAAGTCTTCTAGAAAAATAAGCTAAACCCTGAAAAGGAATTCAGTAAATTTCTAGAGGTAAACCTTAAAAATGCATCAAGGTTTTGCTTACTGTTTACAAAGGACAAGGAGTAGCCCCAACAATAGTGAAGCGTCCATAAAGAAACCCATGCAGGAGTACCGGGTGGTCACGAAAGCATGCATCATCCTTTTAATGTTCAGAACTGCTTTCAGAGTTTAACTTCTCATGCCCAGCAAAGGCCAAAGAGGCTTTATCTACCAAGCCCGGGTCACCCCGGGGATGGTCTCCCCATCGTCTCCACAGAATCACAGACAGTCTGGCGCGAAAGAGGAGCAAAAGCCCACATTCTCCCGCAGGAGGCCCTACAAAAATGGCGTCGGCTCCACCCCAATGTGATCAAATTGGGAACAGGAGTTAACTTCCCGGCTCCTCTCCCGGGTTTAGAGTCGCGTGCGGGACGCCCAGCAGAAGCAGGCAGGGCGGAAAGGAAAAAAGGTCACTATGGCCTTGGCGATCCGGAGGCCACCGGCAGGGCAGGGGAGACTGGGTCGAACAGAGCTGCGGTCCCGGGGTCCGGGAGGCATTACCTTTATTTTTGGGCATGGTGAAGGTGGCCTCGCGGTGTCTGTGACTTTTTTCCGGGGGGAGGCAGCGGTGGCGGTGACTGCTCTGAGGGACGACGACACGAAGGACCGCGCAGGACGAAGCCGAAGCTGGAGGTCGGGTAGCGCGCGCGGAAGAGTCTGGCCACCAAGCTCTTCCGAGATCAGCCTGCGTCCACGCTCATCGGCGGCAAATGGCGTCGCGGCTGCTTGCGTCACTTTTCCACGCCTCCCGCCGCCGGCTGGGCACGCCCCCAAGCTCTATAGCGCAGGCGTGATCCTTATTGTTAGATCAAAGGGTGACGCGTGCTGGGAGGGTACGCGGCGAGCGGAACAGCAGGCGGGGAACAGGGCCCCGAGCGGGGAGGAGGCGGAGTCGGGGAGGGAATGGGCGGGCCCTGCGTCATAATAAAAGGCGGATTGAGGTAGCGCCCGCTGCTGGCTACCGCCAGACCTCAGCTGCTTCGTAACAAACCGGTGTCTCCTGGTTTGACAAGTTGTTGACTCAACCCCATAACTCAGTTTTAACGTGGCTTTTTCAGCAGCCCAGCCAGGCTGGGAGCCTTCCTGTTAAGAAATGCCATGACATTTGTTATTACTTCCTAAATATCTGTCATCCCTACCTCATTGTAAACCTTACCAGAGACAATTGCTTACCATTTAATCGCATTTAGCAGAATGTCTGGCACATACTAGGTGTTCAAAACACACAAAGAAAAGAAAAGAGGGAGGGGAAAAGAAGACTCATGCTCAGCGTTAATGGTCAGAACTGTGTCCCCCTAAAATCCACATGTTGAAGTACCCCAGTACTTCAGAATGACTGTATTTGGAGATGGGGCCTTTAAAAAGGTCAATAAATTGAAATGAGTGCAATAGGGTGGGTCCTAATCCAGTATGACTGGTGTCCTTAACAGGAGTAGAATGCCACGTGAACAAGAAGGTGGTATTCTCAGAATAAATCAACCCTGATGACACCTTGATACCTTGACCTCAGACTTCTAGCCTCTAGAACTGTGAGAAAATAAATGCATGTTTAAGGCACTCAGTCTGTAGTACTTTGTTATGACAGCCTTAGCAAACCAATAGAGCTGTCTATGCTGGGAAAATAGTTTTATGTCAAAGTAAACTTATTTTAATTAAATCACCTTTCTGCAAACATCAGAATTTTAACATCGTATTTCTAGGAAAATCGACGGACTTAGATGGTAAAGAAATAAAATATATCTAGCAAGGTGGATCTCTACTAGAAACATTTGGCAGTGTCTACAGTCATTTCTGGTTGTCACAACTTGGGGGAGGAGGGTAGTGATGCTGGTATCTAGTGGGCAGAGACCAGGGATGCAGGTATACATCCTACAGTGCACAGTACAACCTCCCTCCCCCAGCAAGCAAAAAATTGCCTATTCCAAAATGTCAATAGAGCTGAGGCTCACAAACCCAATATATAGATGCAACTATTCAGAGGGAAACTGAAAGATGATAGAGAACTCAAAGTTCAGGGTTTCTCTTTCTACATGCAATATTTTGTAATTTACACAATTGAGGATGAAAGGAGGTCTTTATGCCATTTATTTAAAGTTTGCTTCAAGGTCAAATGATTATGAACTTGGGCTTTGGAGTTCAAATCCAGGCTCTGCAGCAAATTATTGCTCTATGATCTTGGACAAGTTATTTAATCTCTTTATAAGCCACCAAATTCTCACCTGTAAATTGGATGTAGGAATAATATTTACCACATTAGGTAATTACAGGAATTAAATTGATATAATGCATCAATAGTATTTAGCATTTGTCCCTAGTACATGATAAGCAATCAAATCCAAGTGTCGGCAAGTCCAAGGGTTTAAAAATCCAAAGTCTCTGTCAGATATGTCAGTTACCTAGCACAAAACTTCAAAGGAGAAAAAAATTAGTCTTTGTTTCTGTCCTATGGGATGGTTTGACATCTGACTGATCACCGGAAATCACTTGGAAGGAGGTGAGTTACGTGGACTTCTTGAGGAAACGTGTATGAGGCAGAGAGGATAGCAAGGGCAAAGGCCTTGAATGGGAGCATGCTCGCCATATTCAAGAAATAGCAAATAGGCCAGTGTGGCTACAATGCATCAGGCCAGCAGAAGAGTTTGGGGAGATGAGATCAGAGAGGCAAGGAGACCAGATCACTTGTTGTAATCTTTAGTAGGTTTTATTTATTTATTTTTTTTGTAGAGACAGAGTCTCACTTTACTGCCCTTGGTAGAGTGCCGTGGCGTCACATGGCTCACAGCAACCTCCAGCTCTTGGGCTTCCACGATTCTCTTGCCTCAGCCTCCCGAGCAGCTGGGACTACAGGCGCCCGCCACAACGCCCGGCTATTTTTTTGTTTTTGTTGCAGTTTGGCCGGGGCTGGGTTTGAACCCGCCACCTTCGGCATATGGGGCCAGCGCCTTACTCACTTAGCCACTTGTTGTAATCTTTAGTAGGTTTTATTTTATTTTACTTTTTTTTTTGTAGAGACAGAGTCTCACTTTATGGCCCTTGGTAGAGTGCCGTGGCCTCACACAGCTCACAGCAACCTCCAACTCCTGGGCTTAGGCTATTCTCCCGCCTCAGCCTCCCGAGTAGCTGGGACTACAGGCGCCCGCCACAACGCCCGGCTATTTTTTGGTTGCAGTTCAGCCGGGGCCGGGTTTGAACCCGCCACCCTCAGTATGTGGTCAGTATATGGGGCCGGCGCCTTACCGACTGAGCCACAGGCGCCGCCCCTTTTTTTTTTTTTTGAGACAGAGTCTCACTTTGTCGCCCTTCTCCTGGGCTCAAGCAATTCTCTTGCCTCAGCATCCCTAGTAGCTGGGACTACAGGCGCCTACCACAATGCCCGGCTATTCTTTAGTATGTTTTAAACAGATCATTTTTGTCTTCTGTGTTAAGAATAGACTGTAGGGGCCAAGGGTAGGAACTGGGACCATGCAGGAAGATACTGTAATAGTCCAAGCAAAAGACAATGGTGGTTTAGACTAAGATACCAGGTTTATTTGGGATGATGAGAGTGTTCTAAAATCATATTATGATAATGGGTGCACAGATCTGTAAAAACTATACTAAAAAACATTTAAAAATATACTTTAAATAGGTGAGCTTTATGGCATGTAAATTATATATCAATAAAGCTGCTAAAAAATAGAGAAATAGGGGTGGTGCCTGTGGCTCAAAGGAGTAGGGCGCTGGCCCCATATGCTGGAGGTGGCGGGTTCAAACCCAGCCCCAGCCAAAAACTGAAAAAAAAAAAAAAAAAAAGAAAATAGAGAAATGAGAGAATGGACCCGTTCGAGGAAAAATAAAAGAATTGACAAGTGGTACTGAGGGTTTAGTTTAGATTAGAAAACATAAGCTTGCAGTGGTATCAGTCTGCTTAATTGTATGGGTTCATTTCAACATATTCAGTACCATACATATGGAATTAACCAAAATTATCCAGGATTGGAATTTTGCTTAATGGATGCAGTATAAAGGCAAAAATGTCAGAAAGATCAGGGTGCTTCTGAGAGAGAAGTTCAGATTATCAACTGTGGAGTTATGAGGTTCAGCCTAGATAGCAAAGGATATAAAGACTGAGGATTGGGGGAATAAAACTAAAGGGATAAAATTCAAATTCCTTCATATGATTTATTATGCCTTTGATGATGTGGCTCTTGCTTATATCTTGAGCCTCCTGTCTTGTATCTTTTCTTCCATTTTAAGCTCTAGTCATACAAAATTTAATTTTCTTGAGCGCCTCTAACTCTGAATCTCTGCATGTTCTATCCTAATCTCCCTCCTTCCCCTTTTAGGCATCATCTTAAATCATTCTTTCCTTACAAGATCTGCCCCAATCCCTAAGAAACTCTGTATATTTTCCTACAGCATCCTGCACTTCCTTTACCTACGTGCGCGTGCATGGGAATTCTATCAATTCATGGTGCATTAACACAAAGCTGCAATAGTGTGACCATTGCAAATATTACTGCTTTGTGTCAGTCTGTCTGAGGAGCCAGGTTTTTCTCTAGATAATCATGGTAGGTGGACTAATGAACTCCCAAAACGTCCAAGTCCAAATCCCTGGGATCTATGAGTATGCTATCTCATGTGGCAAAAGGGAATTAAGGTTGCAAATGCAATTAATGTTGCTAATCAGTTAACCTGGAGATAGGGAGATTATCCTAGATTACCTGGGTGGGCAAAAAAAAAAAAAAATCACATAGTCCTTAAAAGTGGAAGAAGAGGCAGAAGGGAGGGGTCAGACACATGCATTTGAAGAGGATTCAATTTACTGTTGTTAGTATTGATGGAGGATAGGGACAATGAGTCAAGGAATGAAGGTATGAAGGTGGCCTTCTTTTTTTTTTTTTTTTGTAGAGACAGAGTCTCACTTTATTGCCTTCAGTAGAGTGCCATGATGTCACAGGACTCACAGCAACCTCTAGCTTTTGGGCTTCAGCGATTCTCCTGCCTCAGCCTCCCGAGCAGCTGGGACTACAGGCGTCCGCCACAACGCCCGGCTATTTTTTGGTTGCAGTTCAGCCTGGGCTGGATTTGAACCCACCATCTTCTGTATATGGGGCCGGCGCCCTACTCACTGAGCCACAGGCGCCACCCGAAGGTGGCCTTTAGAACTGCAAAAGGCAAGAAAATAATTTTTGCCTAGAACCTTCAGAAAGGAATGCAGCCCTGCTAACGCCTTGATTTTAGTCCAGTAACACCTGTATCGAACTTCTGATTTCCAGAACTGTAAGATAATGAGTTTATGTTAAGCCACTAAATTGTGGTAATTTGTTACAAAATGGTAGAAAAATACAGTCAACATTCCTACATTGTCACAATATAATGCCAAGTAGACCTCAAAGCTCATCATCTTATCCTGTATACCCGAGTTAATCCAAAGTCCCTGAACGAGGGTGGCGCCTGTGGCTCAGTGAGCAGGGCACCGACCCCATATACCGAGGGTGGCGGGTTCAAACCCAGCCCCGGCCAAACTGCAACAAAGTCTCTGAAAGAGCTGGTATGGGCTGAATTGTGTCCTCCCCAAATTCATATGTAACAGTATTTGGAGGTAAGGTCTTCAAAGAGTTGACTGAATTAAAATGAGGCCATTTGGCTCAGTGCCTGCAGCTTAGTGAGTAGGGTGCTGGCCACATACACCAAGGCTGGCGGGTAAGAACCTGGCCAGGGCCTGCTAAAGGACAATGACAACTGCAACCAAAAAATAGCCAGGCGTTGTGGTGGGCACCTGTAGTCCCAGCTGAGGCAAGAGAATTGCTTAAGCCCAAGAGTTTGAGGTTGCTGTAAGCTGTAATTCCACAGCACTCTACTGAAAACGACATAATGGGACTCTGTCTCAAAAAAAAAGAAGCCTCTTTCTTTGCATTATTATTATCGCTTAATATTTCTGATTGTCTGATTCCTTTTCTGAATGTATTTATGTTCATTCGTTCTTTAAGAGGTTTTTGTTTCTAGTCCTTATCTTAAACATTGTTATTGTTATTAAATTTCAAGTCTTTTTAATTTTGTGAAGGCAACAAAAAAAAATGGAAACCTAATTAACACATGTATATGTAAAAATAAAAGAATAAAATAAAATTTTCCTATCAAAAAAAAAGAGGCCATTTGAGTAGGGCTCTGATGCAAAGAGTGGGGTTCTTATAAAAAGAGGAACACGAGGTGTGTGCATGCAGAAGTCCAACCAGAAGAGGCAGCAAGAGGGTGGCCAACTTGTAAGCCAAAGAGAAAGGTCTCAGAAAAACCTAA
The DNA here is from genome assembly GCF_027406575.1 of Nycticebus coucang. Lineage (NCBI taxonomy): Eukaryota > Metazoa > Chordata > Mammalia > Primates > Lorisidae > Nycticebus > Nycticebus coucang. Next base: position 18,941,104 of record NC_069804.1, read on the forward strand.
CCCTGTAGTCACCTTGATCTAGGACTTCCAGTCTCCAGAACTGTGAGAAAATATAAATTTCTGTTGTTTAAGCCACCCAGTCTGTGGTATTTCATAATATAAAACTACTTTAAAAATGTCTACTGGGAAAGAAAGGGCTAACTTCAGGCCTATATAACCCATTCCTTCTCTAGTAGGAAGCCATTACCTCAACCAAATTTACTCTAAAATGTGCTAATGATATTAGCAGAAAGAAAATGGAAAGTCCTTATTTCTAAAATGCTTTTCGCAAGTTATATGTGGTCTTTACAAGTGGTTTATTGTAAACTCTGGAATTTAAGGATTTACAAGACATGTCTGGCTGGAAAATGTCATTTAAGTTGTATAATTAAGTATAAAAAGATGTTGCAAAACCAAGTAACTCTGAATAGTCTCCACATACATACAGTGCTCAGAAGGAAACATATCCTTTAATTTTGAATCCAAACATACCATAATGAGAGAGGAAAAGGGCCATTTTGGAGCTGAGTTTGGTAGTTTCGAACTTCTCTAAGCGAAGAATGTTTCATCTGTGCCTTGTGATCACTCCGTATCCTTCATCATCAAGCTTGGTACTGGATAAGATCTATGATATATGTGACTTGACAAATCCTTTGAGCAAAACAAGACTGTGCATAGAAAAAAAATTTTGCACTTAACTCAAACATTTCTGGGCCAGGCACAGTGTCTCATGACCATAATCCTAGCACATTGGGAGGGGGAGACAGGAGGATTGCTCGAGTCCTGGAGCTGAAGACAAGCCTGAACATAGTAAGAACCTGTATGTACAAAAACTAGAAAATTTAGCTAGGCATGGTAGTATATGCCTGTAGTCTCAGCTACTCAGGAGGCTGAAGTGAGAAGATCACTTGAGCCCAGAAGTCTGAGGTTGCAGTGACCTATCATGACACCACTGTACTCTATTCCGGGCAACAAAGCTAGACCCTGTGCCAAAAAAAAAAGAAAAATTTCTGTTTTTTAAGTTCTGTCAACCAATTTCATAAATATACCTTGGATAGAATATCATAGAATTACATAGTCAAAATATTCTGACAAAGGGACATACATGCATTCATTTGAAACTTTATTGTATAAATTTTCATTTCTTTTAAAGATTACAAAACCTGTTCTATGACAGGAATACAAGCAATATTATTCCAGGATTATTCATGGATACATCTTAAAGAGCTTAGATTACACATTAATAGTATGATTCGAAAACTTCCCAGATTAGACTCTTAAGTAAAACAATTTTAAAGTGTTCAGTGATATTTGATCCTTTACAAGCATTTCATAATTATGGCAGCGGTTCCAAGCATCTGATGTGATTTAACCACCAATAAAAGGTACAATATGTGAGAACTCATGATATGGTACCTTGGGCTTCTGGCATGCCTTACTAGACAGAAACTAGTATAAAGTAAGATCATATATAACAGTAGAAAAATATTTGTGATTTTTTTCTTTTTTAAAAACTGTTTAAGTAGATACCCACCCCATTCCCACCCATGGCCAAAATGTAAAATAATTACATCCCTTAGGTGTACATGTTCCCTTTTGTTTAGGGCAACAGTTAAGATAAACTAATACAGGTGTATAATTTTGAGTTAAAAATTCATCACCCATAATTATTAAGGATGCTAAGGAATAGCAATGCCTTGAAGCTTTTCTTTTAAATTAAAAAACAAAGCTTTAGATGGTAGACTACACTTACAGAAACACAAACCAAAATCCTTATCCTTATGTTCTTCCTTTGTATTTAAAAGTTCTATTTTAAATACTTGTTTTAAAAACTCAGTATACAGTTCATTCAGTACTATAGTGATAATAGGAGTAAAGATGTTCACTTCCATTAGATATTGAACTAATCTACTTAGAGAGGACTATTAAAGCGACTCTCTTTTCATATGTTTACATACACTGCACTCACTCAAGAGGTTTTCTTGAAATCTGCACCCCTGAACTTAAATCTCTAAATTTTCCTTTCCACTAATCTCTATTCAAAATGTCATATACTTTGCTAGTTGCTCTGGGAGAAGTCATGGATATTTAAACAGCTTATCATGCAGTTCAAAGTTATATGGCAAAATAATGAGGAAAGTGCCTTAAGAGGTAGGAAGTAGGCTCTCATCCCAACCCTTGGTATGCTGTTTGGAACAGTTAAAAGCCTGGAATCAAAGTGGTAAATGTGAGACTGATAGTAATACCAGGCTTAAGAAAATGAAATTGACTTAGTTACTAGAATTCTTTGAGAAAACTCAGTCACATTGGAACCAGTTACAGGTCATATGATCACACAATACAGCAGTGTCAAAAATACAGAAAGCACACTGTAGATACAAATTCTTCTTGGCCATCCATATTTGAGTTATTATCATTCTGTAGATTCTTCATTGGAAAAAGTGGTTAAGTGTGGCTCTGCAGAAATAACCAGTCCCAAGAAAATGATTTTCATTCCTTCATTAATTGGTCTCCACCAATGGTCACTTGGGGAGACCAGCAAAATGTAAGTAACCTGGAGTTGAAAAGAGGACTGTTTTCATTAATTGACATAAAAATACTAAGTTAAGTCAACTTCTCTGTGAATTAAATAAGGCTCAAAGTATATATCCAGTTTAAAGTTAGTCACATGGAATTGGGCCTTTCAGAGGGACAGAACCCTAGGACTAGATTGGAATCTCCTGGTTTAAGCACCAAGGTCAGCCATGGAATCTATAGTATTTGTTAATCAGAGAAAATAGACACTTTCTGAACCTTTACATTCCTGAGCTATCTGTCCTAATGCCCTAAGTCTCAAATGCTTAATACCACCCTAAGGTAGGATTTTCTCTCTCTAAAAAACAGTAAAGCAAATTGAAAAATTTTAGGTCATGTATAATGGCCAGGAAGTAGAGAATATCAAAGCCATGTCGAGATGTGTATTACTGTTCTCTATGGCCCCCAAATCTTCAATGATTCTTTTCCCACTCTCATCCCAGGCTGGGCCTACCCCAGTCCTTTTACTATGAATCACATTCTGCCTTCTCTTGAAGCCTTTGCACCCACCTACTTTCTGTTCAAATCTTTCCTAGGCTGAGGGTGCAGGGTACGGCTAACTGGATAACTAGCCCTGCCTCCCATCATGTCCACTAGCCCCAACAGCAGCCACTTATTAAAAATGGATGGTAAATGATTGACCCAAACCTGCTCTTTGGAGCATACTGCATATGAAATATGAAAATTCTACCGCACATACACACCACTCTCCATATACTCACAAGTGACTTTTCCCATACATCAGCCTCACAGCATCTTGACTTTGTGCCTTGTCAAAATTATTACATTTTTAGACATCTGGGGTTGTGAATAAATGCATCCATATTAAATATATTAAAGTCAAGGGTCTATGATACTTAGAACATACTATGTATCTGTAAACCAGAAGGAGCTGAAATGGGTTTATTAAAAACAAAAGTAAAAGTAAAAAAGGACAAACAACTTACCTTAACATTCATCACTTGAAAGGGAAGATATAAACACATGATAGTATAATTTGTACTTTTCAGTGTATGCCTGGCAATGTCAAATTCAATGTATTGTTTTGGATATTATTGTTGATTATAAACTAACAGGAAGTTTGTAAAAGAGGACTGACAGTTTAGTTCCTTCTTTCACAGTGAAGTATCTTTAAAACTGGATTGATATCTCTTAGGAGAAGCCCCAGTAAGAGGCAGCACTAACTGGTAAAAGGCAGACACCCTCAGAGACCTCAATACAATCAGAGAGACTGGGAAGAACTGGACTTGGAGAGGTTAAAAGCCAGCGCAATCACTACATTTACAACACATTGTTGGCCATGCTTGTCCATTGTGTGTCAAAAACAATGATAACACCAGGGCCACAGATGAAATTAAGCTCAGCAACTGCTTTTTAGGTAGGTGCCTTCAGGTTTGTGATCATATAATTTGCTTCTCTCCAATAAAACTGGCAGCTTGACTAGGCAAAGAAGGCAATTTTCTTTGAAAAAAAGAAACTTGGCATTAAAGATTAGTAGAGGACTTCACCCAAGAAATATATAGTTTTTGAACTAAGTCACTGGTCAGGTGATAATGAAGGAAAGGCAGCATGGTATGATGTTATGAGAAAGAAAAAAAACTAAATGAAGAGAAGGATTCTAGACTTTGATTTGGGCCTTAAGTTCTCTACATGCACTATGAGAAAGTTGGACCAGGTAATGTCTAAGGATTTATGTGTTTACTTCTAGTTCCAAAGACTATGATGAATACATGTAAGTAATTACGGAGTAGCATCATTGTCAAAAGTTTGAGAATATCTTTTTTCTGCTCAGAGTTACATTACATTTTAAAAGTGACAATTTGGGATGCCCATGTTTTGAAACAATGAATAGGGGGGGTAAAAACAGCTTTCTTTCCAGGCAATGGAAAGCAGCTTTTTATAGTTAGTATCTGTATACTCAAGACCCTAGTTTTTTTTTTTGTAGAGATAGAGTCTCACTTTCTCGCCCTCGGTAGAGTGCTGTGGCATCACAGCTCACAGCAACCTCCAACTCCTGTGCTTAAGCAATTCTCTTGCCTCAGCCTCCCGAATAGCTGGGACTATAGGCACCTGCCATAAGGCCCGGCTATTTTTTGTTGCAGTTTGGCCGGGGCTGAGTTTGAACCCGCCACCCTCAGTGTATGGGGCCAGCCCCCTACTCACTGAGCCACAGGAGCTGCCCAAGATCCTAGATTTTTTGATATTCCTTCTTTACATTTTTCATTTACAAGATAAACTTATTTTAGATTTCTATGCAATAAACATTTGTGTTACTTGAGCAAAAGGAATGCTATAGATTTCCCCTCTCTTTAATTGCATAGAGCAGAAATTAAGGAATGACGTGGCTTTTAAGACATTTAGATAAACCACACACTCTTGGCTTTGTATTCATAGGAGAAGATTTAAAGCTTCTGGCAGGAAAAAAGATTTCTGATATAAAAGATTTCTCTTTCTTAGTACATAACTAAGAAAGATCTGTTTGGGCACATTCTTGATGAGGTAAGTTAAATTATTCTTTCCTTGCTAATACGTCTTTTATATTACTATTAATGTATGCTAGGTAGCTTGGCAAAGATACAGGTAGTAATGGGCAGAGAAGTTTCTTTTATCAAATAAAATAGTAGAAGCTATCAAATTAGATGTAGATAATGAATACTGCAATCTAAGCAGGACCCAGTAGCCATTATGAAAACTGCTCATTTCTGAAGTCAAAGGAAGTGCTATATGGCTATAAATCATCACAAGGGACTCAGATAACATTCAGTGCTGAACATTCACTTAGCCTACCTTACCTGTGATTTCAGATTAGAACAGATACTATTTGATTAAGAATGTTTTATTCCGGGTGGCGCCTGTGGCTCAAGGAGTAGGGCGCCAGTCCCATATGCCGGAGGTGGCGGGTTCAAACCCAGCCCCCGGCCAAAAACCACAAAAAAAAAAAAAATGTTTTATTCCCTAGGATAAGAACGTTTAAATTTAATTTCATATAGAGGCCTATGGCCCTTATTACATTCAAATTAGTGCTTAATATAGAATATCTATTTAAACATGAAATATCCAATAGGGCTTCAATTACCTGTTGCTAAATTTTCCTTCACCAATCTCTTTACCATGACTCTTAAAGACCTTTGATGTATCTTGGCAAAATCCCAAATGATATGCCAAATACTAAGTATGGATGTTATATAAGATTGAAAGTGTAAGGACTACTTCCTTAATTAAGGAAAAAAGAACCCTAAGGAGTTGCAAAGTATATGGACTAACTTTGTAAGTGTATTCTTGATTTCATGCCACACGTTATTACTTTCTTTATCCTAACAGCTCTCTAGCTAATCTGACAGAGCACCTGACTTTAAGAAACAAAGAACGAACCAGTGAAACAGACATGGGGAAAGATATGTACATTTTGAAAGAATTACATTCAACAGCTGTTCCACAATCTGGCCATTTTTAGGGCTGTCCAACAATACTGTTAATCCAGGTGAACTATTTAATCAGATTTAATAGTCAATTGATTAATAATAGATTCCAAGTTAAACAAGGCATGTATACATTAAAGAAAGCAGTACAGAAATGTACTGGATATGAACTGTTTACAAAAACATACAAAATGTTGGATGGCACAAGGGATACAGTGCTAATATAAACGGATTGTTTAAGCTAAGTGCTTAACATAAATTGTCCATCCCTATAACTAACAAAGAATATTTAAGGGACATGAAATATTTCCTATAAAAATAATGCTATATGGTGTAGAGTACTTTATTCAGTGTATTTTTAGGTGGAATTCGTATGTTCATTACTTTTCTTGTTGATTCAGTGAATATATCTTCATCATGTTTCCATTTTCATTTCATCGGAAGCTCCAGGAAAATCTAACTTACTAATAACAATCATTTAAAGCGAGAAGAGACGAAAGCAGGAGCAGCAGCAGGAGCAGCAGCATTATGGGTACCAGCTGGGACAGTGTGTGCTTGCAGGTGTCTCTCAGATATGTGCTACCTGTCACCAGAACTTGTGCTATCAGCTTACACCATGGTACCAAATATCTCACTGAGGTCACTTCACAGGGCTGTAGAGGTGATTTTTTTAATACCTCTCCGCTGAGCAAGAGTAGAGCGGCCGACTGGTTCTAAAACTGGTGACTGATTACGGTTTAAAGCAGAATATGTAGCTGCCATGGCACCCTAAAAACAAGAAAAAAAGGAAAGAAAGGTAGTAACCACAATGACAATGGATAGTCAAATGTGGACAAATATGAAATGAAGGTTTTTTCCCAGATGCAAATGTGTATATATATATAGATTTTATTAGGTTCACAATGAAAATCACCACCACATTGGTCAAATCCTCTGATTTAACTAAACTGGAGGCCATTGTGTGAAGTTGAAATTATGTATGAGAGAAGCAGTCCACATTTTTCTCAGGAATATTCAACTTTTTCCCTTATACTCTTTTTTTTTTTCTTCAAAAAGTCAGGTTTATTCCAGGAATATAAAAATGAGTCAACATTAAGCAATCCATCAATGTAATACAATACGTAAATAGGCTAAAAGAGAAAAACAATCAGTCATAAAGTAAAACCTTCCCAAAGACAATTTGACAAACTACAACATCAATTCCTAACAAAACTCTCTCGTAAACTGGAAAAAGAAGAAAACTTGATTAACATGATCAAACCTATTTCAGAACCCTAGAAGAAACATCTTATCAATTGGCAAAGATTTAGAAACATGCTCATTAAAATTTTTAAAAAGCCTACTAATTCCCTTATACTCTTTAATATGAAAGGCAGCAAGGCACACTCTTTCAGTTAGGAAATTCATAAGCTTATCTGTCCTTATTGATAATGAATAGCTACTTAAGTAGAATGAAATTCAAAAGAACCTCTTAAACTAGTTTTAACATTTATTATTTTATAAATATCAGTATTTATTATTACTGATATTCTGGCATATCCTGATGTTTGCTAAGTCACCCACTATAATAGAACCTCACACCAGAACTGGACACAGGCTAAAAGGGAAAGGTGCTAGGGGCACAAAGAGGATTTCTTGGAACCGCTTCTGGAAGAAGTACAGAAAACTGTTGCTGAGTGGGGCCACTCATACACTCACCTTTACCAGATGCGGTGCATCCTGTCTATTTAATTGGTATTGCGGCAGTTGGTCCCAGTGGACAATCCAAGGATGTCTGAGCACAAGAGCAGCAGTCAGTCTCTGATGAGGGTCTACATGAAGCATCTTTGAGACCAGGTCCTGCCATGGGAAGAATAATAATAAAATAAGCTTAAAACTTTCTTTTTGCTTCTTCTCTTATTTTCCTATGGGACTTGACACTAGTAAAGCATTCTTCCTTAGAGTCTATGACACTTTTTCTGCATGGCAGCCCTTTGGGCTCAAATCAATTTGCTCAATATGACAGCTTAAACCAAAAAACAAAACAAAACAAAAACAAAAACAAAACAAAACGAACAAAAAAAAAACAAAAAACCAAAAAAACCCTAGTCTGTTTTCTCATTAGTAACAGTAATTTAGGTATATTATGAAACAAAGGATCAATTTACCACATTTTGTGAATCTTTAAGAACTGTGACTCTTTTTTTCCTTTAATTGTCTGAGCTTCCTATATTTTATTTTTATCAAGGTTTATTTTATTATTTTTTTTATTTTTTGAGACAGAGTCTCACTTTGTTGCCCTTGATAGAGTGCCATAGTGTCATAGCTCACAGCAACCTCCAACTCTTGGGCTCAAGCGATTCTCTTGCCTCAGCCTCTCGAATAGCTGGGACTACTGGCACCCACGACAATGCCTGGCTATTTTTAGAGATGGGATCTCACTCTGTCTCAGGCTGGTCTTGAACCTGTGAGCTCAGGCAATCCACCTCAGACTTGGTCTCCCAGAATGCTAGGATTACAGGCGTGAGCCATTGCACCCAGCCTACATATTTTTGTAGTTTTTTTTAAAAAAGTAATGTTCAGCTGTTGGTAAGACTGAAAAGCAGAACATAAATGTCCAATAATGGGAATTTAATTGGAGGGCTCTAAATGTCCCTCTAAAATATTATAGTGTTCTTTTAACTTTTTTCCTACTTCTAAAGCAACTCATGAGCATTACTAAAAACTCAGAAAATACAGAGAAGTGATAGCACATGAAGAACAGCCATGATTCCACTCTTATAGAGTAACATCTATCCAAATGTCTCTCCTATGCATGGAATATAGATGTATATAATTGCTACAGAGTTTTACACTCTTCAAAATAACACAGTTATTTATTTTACACTTTTAATTATTAAATTATACTTTTAATTATTATGTAGTAGTTGTATATACATTGATGGGACACAAATATCATTTATAAAAGTATCTACCACTTGTTTAATTTTTCACTCAAATGAACTTGGTGGTGTGGTTAAAAGTGACTTTTTTTTTTTTTTTTTTTCCAGTTTTTGGCCGGGGCTAGGTTTGAACGCACCACCTTCAGCATACGGGGCCAGCACCCTACTCCGTTGAGCCACAGGTGCCACCTAAAAGTGACTTTTTTAAGAGGCATGTGAGACCTGAGGGGTAACAGGAGTTCGATTAAAGAAGGGAAGGGGGAAATAGCATTTTAGGTCCAGTAGACAGAACAGAATACACTTGGAGGAAAGCTCTCAGTTATGACAGAAGATGTCACAGTCAAGGAATTGATAGGACTGCAACATGGCTGTAGCATAAATTTACTGTCAGGGAGAATGAAGCAACAGATAAAGTGGGAGAGGTGAAAAGGGATTAGCCCAGGAAGCCCCTTGTAAGCCATATTAGCAAATGTGGACTTATTCTGAAGGCAATAAAGTATTAATTATTTTTTCGAGATACTCTCACTTTGTAACCCTTAGTAGAGTGCCGTGTTGTCATAGCTCACAGCAGTCTCAAACTTGTGGGCTCAAGCAATTCTTTTGCTTCAGCCTCCAAAGTAGCTGGGACTATAAGTGTCCACCACAATGCCCAGCTATTTTTTTTAAGAGATGGGGGTCTCCCTCTTGCTCAGGCTGGTCTCAAACTCTTGAGCTCAAGCAATCCACCCACCTTGGCTTCCCAGAGAGCTTGGATTACAAGTGTGAGCCACCGCCGCTGGCTGACAATAAAGCATTTAAAGGAGTGATATGGTCAAGTAAAGAGATCACGCTCACTAAGTATGGAGGAAAATGCATCTGTGGGGACAAGTCTGGAGACACCAATTTGGAGTCTGGCGAAGGATAACAGTTTCAGGGAGGGATATAAGAGATGGTGAGAAATGGATGGAATTGAGGTATTTAGGAGAAGGAATGGACAGAATATGGTGGTTGACTATATATCGGGAATTGAGGTGATGTTGTTCCAAGTATTCTATTAGACATTCAGTTTGTTACTTTTAATTATCATTAACAGCTAAGAACAGAAATAAGCTACTGAACAGAACTATTAGTAAAAACCTAAAAAAAATTAAGAAGCTCCTCTTTCAAACTCTCAAAGTTGGCAAAAGGGCTTTAAAAACTGCATCAAAAGTTGCAAGACTGCCCAGGGCCATGTCAAACTCTATTATAATTTTAATCAAAGCTGTGTGGTAACCAATGTACTTCTGGCCAAGTCAATTGGACCTACATCTACTGCACTCCTCTCACGGCTACTTTTCCTAAGCTTTCTGTTTAAAATGGTGGTGTTCCCCTAAACTTCTTCCTTAGCACACTTACCACTCTGTTCAGATAATCTCATTCATACTCTTGACTTTAGCTACTATGGATGATAACAACTCTTTTTTTTTTTTTTTGGTTTTGGTTTTTGGCCGGGGCTAGGTTTGAACCTGCCACCTCCGGCATATGGGACCTGCACCCTACTCCTTGAGCCACAGGCGCAGCCCGGATGATAACAACTCTTAACTTCAAGCTCTACCCCAGACTTCTTTCCTAAAACCTACACCTAGATAGCCAGTTGCCTAATGGGCATATTATCTCCTAATTATATCACTTAAGCCTTTCAAACTTATAATGTCCAAATATGCAACTATTGCTGCTTCCAAAACTACTTTTGTATTCCACAGGTTGCTGAAGGACACCACCCCTTGACATTTGCCTGAGGCAGAAATAGGGACTGCATATTTGCTACCTGCTCCTCTACCGTGGATGTATAATAGACCACTAAGTCTATACTTTTCCATTTGGCTTAAATTCCATTACATTTGCTCTAGTTAAGGTTCTCACCATTACCTAAAGTGTTACAAAATCTTACAAGTAACGTGACTAATATAGGCAGTCCCCAAGTTATAAACATCCAACTTACATCCTGTTTGCACTTACGAACAGAGGCTATTATAGTAAGTCCCTGAGTTAGAAACCACTTGCATTTAAGTATGGAGACTATTACAGGTAATAGGTAAATGTACCTATTTCAACTTACATACAAATTAAACTTAAGAACAAACCTACAGAACCTATCTTGTTCATAACTCAGGTACTGCCTGTATTAGGTCAGTGAGGACTCAAACTTAAGAACAAACCTACAGAAACTATCTGGTTCATAACCCAGGTACTGCCTGTATTAGGTCAGTGAAGACTCAATGAAACAATACAGATAAAAATAGTAGCACAGTCCTTGGTACGTAAATGTTCAATAAATGGCAGCTACGTTCCTGTTCTTCTCAAAGCTACATTTGACATATATGGGTCACATGACTGACCTGACAACATTCACATGTGTAACTTGCTTTTTAGGGGATGTGCCCACATTGATAGAGCCCTCCCTTCCATTTTGTGGCTAGTCCTGGTATTACATCATGCTTGTAATAGCAAGTCTCAACTGTACGTATTAGCAAAAGTTACTAGTAATAACATGGAATTTATAAGACAGGCTGTGATCTGGATATAATATTTTGTTTTTGTTTTTGCAGTTTTTGGCCGGGGCTGGGCTCGAACCTGCCACCGTCAGCATATGGGGTCAGCACCCTACTCCTTGAGCCACAGGCACCGCCCCTGGATATAATATTTTGTACTCTATTTGGGTCTCTACCTTCACTCATCCCTTTCTCTCTCACCAAAAAAGCATGCTCGATTGCAAGGGAATGAGAAAAAAATTGTAGAGATAACCTCAACTTGCTTTAATTTATTCAAAAAATAAGTAAGGTGTAAGCTATGATACTTTGATATTGGTAACATTACTTCATATACCTTATAACTGATCATTACAAAGTTTGTGGCAGACTCTATGGATGAGACTCATTGCTCAACAGAGCAAAAAGGAAAGTCTGATCACTGCTTATTGTTTTAACAGTTCCACAATACTCAGAGTAAGCCCACAATACTGAGCATGAGCCACAAAGCTTTTCACAATCTGGGTTCATCAGCAAGCCACTCTTTCCTGTGCAGCCTGCACTAGTCACATAGAAGGATGCACCTGGAGACATTCTGCTACTCTTATGCTATCATCTTCACCTATATGTACATGCTATTCCCTCAGCTTGGGTAGAGATGGGACTATATCCCCCTGCTCTAAAAATCTGCCTGGCCCCTTCACTGCTTCTGAAAGCTGTGAGCTCCCTGAGATGAGGAACTCTATGTCTGTCACATCTATCTCTAGAGCCTTCATGTATTAAGCATATTGTAGGTGCTCAATAAGGGAATCACAAAGGAAGTTGGTACTCAGAAAAATGAATTACCTGGTTTAATAAGTTTTATTGTTAGGAAAAGGTAGAGACTAACATTTCATTCTAAATAAAATTATAAAACCAAATATCTACATAGACATTAAACTGGTCAACTGAAGCTTCATGCTGTACATCAATACAATTGATACTCATTTTTGACGCATTCTCTTACAAGCTTCCACCTTTAAGAAAAATCAGTAAGCATTTTTACCAATATGTATCTTCTTTATCTCCTCTGTTTTTCTTATTTTGAAGCAGAAAACTTTACTTTTCTTTAAAAAAAGAATTTTATGCTGGGCACAGAGGCCCTTCTCCATGAAACTATGAAAGAGAATTTTCCAGACATGCCAAGAGATTCTGAAATTCAGATAGCAGACAGTTTCAGAACCCCAACACGACTCAATCCCAATAAGACATCCCCCAGGCATATCATAATTAACTTCACTAAAGTTAATATGAAGGAGAAAATTCTCAAAGCAGCAAGACATAAGAAATCCATTACGTACAAAGGAAAGAATATTAGAATGACTGCAGATCTCTCTGCTGAAACTTTTCAAGCCAGAATCAAGTGGAAATATTGAACTGGCCCATATCAAGTTCTGAAATAGCATCAACCATACAAAACCTCCCTAAAAAGAAAATCCTGGGACCAGATAGCTTCACGTCAGAATTCTACCAAACCTTTGAAGAGGAATTAGTACCTATATTACTCAACTTGTTCCAAAATGTAGAAAAAGAAGGAAGACTACCCAACACGTTCTATGAAGCAAACATCACCCTTATCCCCAAACCAGGAAAAGACCCAACAAGAAAAGAAAATTATAGACCAATATCACTAATGAATATAGATGCAAAAATATTCAACAAGATCCTAATAAACAGGAGGGAGAGACAAGATGGCAGACTGAAGCCAGCTTTCCACAGAGGCTCCCATCCAGAAGGAAAGTTAAGGGACAAAAATTTAGTAAGTATCCTGGTGGATTTGAGCTGCACCAAGAGAGAAGGTTGAAGAACGCACATCAACACGGCTGAGGCAAGCTGCGATCACAAGGACAACAAAAGGTACAAAATCCACCACCAAGTGGACGGGAGTCCCCCTCCCCCATGAGACCGGCTCAAGAGCCCCACAATTAAACAAACGGGCAGAAATTAAAGGCCCTCCCACTACACAGGAGAGACCTTCTAAAAACTGGACCTACCTCCCCTACCAGGGTGCCATGGCGTTCTCCTGCCAGGCATAAAACTGTATAAAACTTTAAATATCCTTTGCTGGCAACCCTGAACTCCCAACACTCCCCCCCCCCCCCGCACTCACACTGCGGTCTGGAGGCCTGTCCCCCAGGAGTTCGGATTCTTGGGTGATTTATCAAGGGGAGTGGACAGTCCCTGAGCTGCAACTGGTCAGCGCTGACTCTGAGGCACACGAGTGAGGAGAGGGCACCCGGCTAAGGGGGAGTCACGCCTCGGGGCGTGACAGCTTCAGAACCCCAGCACGATTCAACCCCAATAAGTCATCTCCAAGACATATCATTATCAGCTTCACTAAAGTTAATATGAAGAAGATTCTCAAAGCAGCCAGGCGAAAGAAAACCATTACGTACAAAGGAAAGAATATTAGAATAACTGCAGATTTCTCTGCTGAAACTTTTCAAGCCAGAAGAGGGTGGTCATCGACTTTTAATCTCCTAAAGCAAAATAACTTTCAACCCAGGATCTTGTATCCAGCTAAACTAAGTTTCATTTATGATGGAGAAATTAAATACTTCAATGACATTCATATGTTGAAAAAATTTGCCATAAGTAAACCAGCTCTTCAGGATATTCTCAGACCTATCCTCCACAATGACCAATCCTACACCACAAAAGTAAACTCACTCAGAAACTTCGGATCAAACTCCAACTTCCACACTGGTGAAAGGATTAAAAATGTCCACTGGACCTTTGAAAAACTCGATACCCAAAATTCCACCAGACTTATCAATACTCTCCATTAATGTGAACGGCTTAAACTGTCCTCTAAAGAGGCATAGGTTAGCTGACTGGATACAAAAACTCAAGCCAGATGTTTCTTGCATACAAGAGTCACATCTTAACTTAAAAGACAAATACAGACTCAGGGTGAAAGGATGGTCATCCATATTTCAGGCGAATGGTAATCAGAAAAAAGCAGGTGTTGCAATTTTATTTGCAGATACAGTAGGCTTTAAACCATCAAAAGTAAGGAAGGAAAAGAATGGTCACTTCATATTTGTTAAGGGTAATACTCAATATGATTAGATCTCAATTATTAATATCTATGCACCCAACCAGAATGCACCTCAATTTATAAGAGAAACTCTAACAGACATGAGCAACTTGATTTCCTCCAGCTCCATAATCATTGGAGATTTCAACACTCCTTTGGCAGTGTTGGATCGATCCTCCAGCAAGAAGCTGAGCAAAGAAATCTTAGATTTAAACCTAACCATCCAATATTTAGATTTAGCAGACATCTACAGAACATTTCATCCCAACAAAACTGAATACACATACTTCTCATCAGCCCATGGAACTTACTCCAAAATTGACCACATTTTAGGTCACAAGTCTAACCTCAGTAAATTTAAAGGAATAGAAATTATTCCATGCATCTTCTCGGACCATCATGGAATAAAACTTGAATTGAGTAACAACAGGAATCTGCATACTCATACAAAAACATGGAAGTTAAATAACCTTATGCTGAATGATAGCTGGGTCAGAGATGAGATTAAGAAAGAAATCGCCAATTTTTTGGAACAAAACGACAATGAAGACACAAACTATCAGAACCTCTGGGACACCGCAAAGGCAGTTCTAAGAGGCAAATTTATAGCACTGCAAGCCTTCCTCAAGAGAACGGAAAGAGAGGAAGTTAACAACTTAATGGGACATCTCAAGCAACTGGAAAAGGAAGAACATTTCAACCCCAAACCCAGTAGAAGAAAAGAAATAACCAAAATTAGAGCAGAATTAAAAGAAATTGAAAACAAAAGAATACTACAACAGATCAATAAATCAAAAAGCTGGTTTTTTGAAAAGGTCAATAAAATAGATAAACCTCTAGCCAACCTAATCAGAAAAAAAGAGTAAAATCTCTAATCTCATCAATCAGAAACAACAAAGACGAAATAACAACAGACTCGTCAGAAATCCAAAAAATCCTTAATGAATATTACAAGAAACTTTATTCTCAGAAATATGAAAATCTGAAGGACATTGACCGATACTTGGAAGCACGCCACCTTCCAAGACTTAGCCAGAATCAAGTGGAAATGTTGAACAGACCCATATCAAGTTCAGAAATAGCATCAACTATACAAAACCTCCCTAAAAAGAAAAGCCCGGGACCAGATGGTTTTACGTCAGAATTCTACCAAACCTTTAAAGAGGAATTAGTACCTATATTACTCAACCTGTTCCAAAAGGTAGAAAAAGAAGGAAGACTACCCAACACGTTCTATGAAGCAAACATCACCCTGATCCCCAAACCAGGAAAAGACCCAACAAGAAAAGAAAATTATAGACCAATATCACTAATGAATATAGATGCAAAAATATTCAACAAGATCCTAACAAACAGAATCCAGCAACACATCAAACAAATTATACATCATGACCAAGTGGGTTTTATCCCAGGGTCTCAAGGCTGGTTCAATATACGTAAATCCATAAGCATAATTCAGCACATACACAAATTAAAAAACAAAGACCATATGATTCTCTCAATTGATGCAGAAAAAGCTTTTGATAATATCCAGCATCCTTCATGATCAGAACACTCAAGAAAATTGGTATAGAAGGGACATTTCTTAAACTGATAGAGGCCATCTACAGCAAACTCACAGCCAGTATCATATTGAATGGAGTTAAATTGGAATCATTTCCACTCAGATCAGGAACCAGACAAGGCTGCCCATTGTCTCCATTGCTCTTTAACATTGTAATGGAAGTTTTAGCCACTGCAATTAGGGAAGAAAAGGTGATCAAGGGTATCCATATAGGGTCAGAAGAGATCAAACTTTCGCTCTTCGCAGATGATATGATTGTGTATCTGGAAAACACTAGGGACTCTACTACAAAACTCCTAGAAGTGATCAAGGAATACAGCAGCGTCTCAGGTTACAAAATCAACATCCATAAATCAGTAGCCTTTATATACACCAAAAACAGTCAAGTTGAAAAAGCAGTTAAGGACTCTATCCCATTCACAGTAGTGCCAAAGAAGATGAAATATTTGGGAATTTACCTAACAAAAGACGTGAAAGATCTCTATAAAGAGAATTATGAAACTCCAAGAAAAGAAATAGCTGAAAATGTTAACAAATGGAAAAGCATACCATGCTCATGGCTGGGAAGAATCAACATTATTAAAATGTCCATACTACCCAAAGCAATATATAATTTCAACACACTCCCTATTAAAGCTCCGCTGTTATACTTTAAAGATCTTGAAAAAACAATACTTCGTTTTATATGGAATCAGAAAAAACCTCGAATAGCCAAGACATTACTCAGAAATAAAAACAACACAGGAGGACTCACGCTACCAGACCTCAGACTTTACTCCAAATGGATAGTGATCAAAACAGCATGGTACTGGCACAAAAACAGAGAAGTAGATATCTGGAACAGAATAGAGAACCAAGAGATGAATCCAGCTACTTACCGCTATTTGATCTTTGACAAGCCAATTAAAAACATTCAGTGGGGAAAAGATTCCCTATTTAACAAATGGTGCTGGGTGAACTGGCTGGCAACCTGCAGAAGACTGAAATTGGACCCACACCTTTCACCATTAGCTAAGATAGACTCTCACTGGATTAATGATTTAAACTTAAGGGCGGCGCCTGTGGCTCAGTCGGTAGGGCGCCGGCCCCATATACCGAGGGTGACTGGTTCAAACCCGGCCCCGGCCAAACTGCAACCAAAAAATAGCCGGGCGTTGTGGCGGGCGCCTGTAGTCCCAGCTACTGGGGAGGCTGGGGCAAGAGAATCACTGAAGCCCAGGAGTTGGAGGTTGCTGTGAGCTGTGTGAGGCCACGGCACTCTACCGAGGGCCATAAAGTGAGACTCTGTCTCTACGGAAAAAAAAAAAAAAAAGATTTAAACTTAAGACATGGAAGTATAAAAATACTAGAGAAGAGTGCAGGGAAAACCCTTGAAGAAATTGGTCTGTGTGAGTATTTTATGAGGAGGACCCCCCAGGCAATTGAAGCAGCTTCAAAAATACACGAATGGGACCTGATCAAACTAAAAAGCTTCTGCACAGCCAAGAACACAGTAAGTAAAGCAAGCAAACAGCCCTCAGAATGGGAGAAGATATTTGCAGGGTATATCTCCGACAAAGGTTTAATAACCAGAATCCACAGAGAACTCAAATGCATCAGCAAGAAAAAAACAAGGGATCCCATCGCAGGCTGGGCAAGGGATTTGAAGAGAAACTTCTCTGAAGAAGACTTATGAAAAAATGCTCATCATCTTTAATCATCAGAGAAATGCAAATCAAAACTACTTTGAGATATCATCTAACTCCAGTGAGACTAGCCTATATCACAAAATCTCAAGACCAGAGATGTTGGCGTGGATGTAGAGAAAAGGGAACACTTCTGTACTGATGGCGGGAATGCAAATTAATACATTCCTTTTGGAAAGATATATGGAGAACACTCAGAGATCTAAAAATAGATCTGCCATTCAATCCTGTAATTCCTCTGCTGGGCATATACCCAGAAGACCAAAAATCAAAACATAACAAAGATATTTGTACCAGAATGTTTACTGCAGCCCAATTCATAATTGCTAAGTCATGGAAAAAGCCCAAGTGCCCATCGATCCACGAATGGATTAATAAATTGTGGTATATGTACACCATGGAATATTATGCAGCCTTAAAGAAAGATGGAGACTTTACCTCTTTCATGTTTACATGGATGGAGCTGGAACATCTTCTTCTTAGTAAAGTATCTCAAGAATGGAAGAAAAAGTACCCAATGTACTCAGCCCTACTATGAAACTAATTCGGGGCTCTCACATGAAAGCTATAACCCAGTTACAACCTAACAATAGGGGGAAGTGGGAAAGGGAGGGGAGGGAGGGGGGTGGTGGGTAGAGGGAGGGGGATCGGTGGGATTATACCTGCAGTGCATCTTACAGGGGTATTTGCGAAACTTGGTAAATGTAGAATGTAAATGTCTTGGCACAGTAACTGAGATAATGCTAGGAAGGCTATGTTAACCATTGTGATGAAAATGTGTCAAATGGTCTATGAAGCAAGTGTATGATGCCCCATGATCATATCAATGTACACAGCTATGATTTAATAAAAAAATAAAAAAAATAAAAAAAATAAGATCCTAATAAACAGAATCCAGCAACACATCAAACAAATTATACATCATGACCAAGTGGGTTTTATCCCAGGGTCTCAAGGCTGGTTCAATATCCGTAAATCTATAAGTGTAATTCAGCACATAAACAAATTAAAAAACCAAGACCATATGATTCTCTCAATTGATGCAGAAAAAGCTTTTGGTAATATACAGCATCCCTTCATGATCAGAACACTCAAGAAAATTGGTATAGAAGGGACATTTCTTAAACTGATAGGGGACATCTACAGCAAACCCACAGCCAATATCGTACTGAATGGAGTTAAATTGAAATCATTTCCACTCAGATCAGGAACCAGACAAGGCTGCCCATTGTCTCCGTTGCTCTTTAACACTGTAATGGAAGTTTTAGCCACTGCGGGAAGAAAAGGCGATCAAGGGTATCCATATAGGGTCAGAAGAGATCAAACTTTCGCTTTTCACAGATGATATAATTGTATATCTGGAAAAAACCAGGGATTCTACTACAAAACTCTTAGAAGTGATCAAGCAATACAGCAGCGTCTTAGGTTACAAAATCAACATTCATAAATCAGTAGCCTTTATATATACCAACGACAGTCAAGCTGAAAAAACAGTCAAGGACTCTATTCCAGTCACAGTAGTGCCAAAGAAGATGAAATATTTGGGAGTTTATCTAACAAAGGACGTGAAAGATCTCTATAAAGTGAACTATGAAACTCCAAGAAAAGAAATAGCTGAAAATGTTAACAAATGGAAAAACATACCATGCTCATGGCTGGGAAGAATCAACATTGTTAAAATGTCCATACATTTGTTCAATGTCCAAAGCAATATACAATTTTAATGCAATCCCTATTAAAGCTCCACTGTTATACTTTAAAGATCTTGAAAAAATAATACTTCGTTTTATATGGAATCAGAAAAAACCTCAAATAGCCAAGACATTACTCAGAAATAAAAACAAAGCAGGAGGAATCACGCTACCAGACCTGAGACTGTACTATAAATCGATAGTGATCAAAACAGCATGATACTGGCACAAAAACAGAGAGGTAGATGTCTGGAACAGAATAGAGAACCAAGAGATGAATCCAGCTACTTACCACTATTTGATCTTTGACAAGCCAATTAAAAACATTCAGTGGGGAAAAGATTCCCTATTTAACAAATGGTGCTAGGTGAACTGTCTGGCAACCTGTAGAAGACTGAAACTGGACCCACACCTTTCACCATTAACCAAGATAGACTCTCACTGGATTAAAGATTTAAACTTAAGACATAAAACTATAAAAATACTAGAAGAGAGTGCAGGGAAAACCCTTGAAGAAATCGGTCTGGGCGAGTATTTTATGAGGAGGACCCCCCCAGGCAATTGAAGCAGCTTCAAAAATACACTACTGGGACCTGATCAAACCAAAAAAGTTCTGCACAGCCAAGAACACAATAAGTAAAGCAAGCAGACAGCCCTCAGAATGGGAGAAGATATTTCCAGGTTATGTCTCTGACAAAGGTTTAATAACCAGAATCCACAGAGAACTCAAATGTGTAAGCAAGAAAAGAACAAGTGATCCCATCGCAGGCTGGGCAAGGGACTTGAAGAGAAACTTCTCTGAAGAAGACTTATGAAAAAATGCTCATCATCTTTAATCATCAGAGAAATGCAAATCAAAACTACTTTGAGATATCACCTAACTCCAGTAAGATTAGCCTATATCACAAAATCCCAAGACCAGAGATGTTGGCGTGGATGTGGAGAAAAGGGAACACTTCTACACTGCTGGTGGGAATGCAAATTAATACATTCCTTTTGGAAAGATGTTTGGAGAACACTTGAGATCTAAAAATAGATATGCCATTCAATCCTATAATTTCTCTACTAGGCATATACCCAGAAGACCAAAAATCACACCATAACAAAGATATTTGTACCAGAATGTTTACTGTAGCCCAATTCATAATTGGTAAGTCATGGAAAAAGCCCAAGTGCCCATCGATCCACGAATGGATTAATAAATTGTTGTATATGTACACCATGGAACATTATGCAGCCTTAAGGAAAGATGGAGACTTTATACCTCTTTCATGTTTACATGGATGGAGCTGGAGCATATTCTTCTTAGTAAAGTATTTCAAGAATGGAAGAAAAAGTATCCAACGTACTCAGCCCTACTATGAAACTAATTTATGGCTTTCACATGAAAGCTAAAACCCAGTTATAACCTAAGAATAGGGGGAAGGAGGAAAGGAAGGGGAGGGAGTGGGGAGGTGGGCAGAGGGAAGGCGATTGGTGGGATTACACCTGTGGTGCATCTTACAAGGGTATATGTGAAACTTAGTAAATGTAGAATGTAAATGTCTTAACACAATAACTAAGAAAATGCCAGGAAGGCTATGTTAACCAGTGTGATGAAAATGCGTCAAACGGTCTATAAAACCAGTGTATGGTGCCCCATGATCGCATTAATGTACACGGCTATGATTTAATAATAATAATAATAATAAAGAATTTTATATGAATAAAGTGAAAGTAGAGCAGAGTTGGAAAGTAAGTCAGTGCTATTCAAGGGTAGGCAGATACTCCAGTGAGAAGCGCTCTTCAAACTGATTTCAAGCAGATGCTATAAAACTGTATCACTGTTCATTGTGAAAAAGATGAAATACCTGTCTCTATAACATGAATGAAAAATAGAACATGGTATAATTATTCTAGGGAACGAGGGTTTTGAAATCAGATATTTAGTTTAACCCACCCATATGTACCTGATACATTGCCATGGATAAGTTCATACTAAAATTCTGGGCCTTGGTTTTTCCTTCTACTACCTCCTATTTCACAGGATGTTAGGAGGACTACACGAGCTAATTTAGGTAAAGTGCAGTGTGAGGCATACAGTAGACAGACTAATCATGAAGACTATCACGATTTTTATTCATCATGTTTATCAGTAAGAAAAGCTTTAGATACAGATAGATAA
The DNA here is from genome assembly GCF_027406575.1 of Nycticebus coucang. Lineage (NCBI taxonomy): Eukaryota > Metazoa > Chordata > Mammalia > Primates > Lorisidae > Nycticebus > Nycticebus coucang. The sequence continues at coordinate 18,962,666 of NC_069804.1, forward strand.
TAAGGCCAAACTAATGTCATCTGGTAAAGAAAGAAAGTAATTGGTCTATTTTTGAGTTTAAGTTATTTAGTAACATCCTTTGAACATACTAATTTTTTTTTTCTTTGAGACAGAGCCTCAAGCTGTCACCCCGGGTAGAGTGCCGTGGCGTCACAGCTCACAGCAACCTCCAACTCCTGGGCTCAAGCGATTCTCCTGCCTCTGCCTCCTAAGTAGCTGGGACTACAGGCGCCTGCCATAACACCCAGCTAGTTTTTGGTTGCAGCCGTCATTGTTGTTTGGCAGGCCCAGGCTGGATTTGAACCCACCAGCCCAGGTGTAGTGACTGGGGCCTTAGCCGCTTGAGCCACAGGCACGGAGCCAGAACATACTAATTTTTTTTTTTTTGGACGGGGCTGGGTTTGAACCTGCCACCTCCAGCACATGGGGCCAGTGGCCTACCCCTTTGAGCCACAGGTGCCACCCTAGAACATACTAATTTTTAAACACAAGTTTCTAACTCATAGTATTTTCACTATGGATTCTGAAAAATTATTTTGTCAAAAGCTTGTAAGTGCAAGCCATACTTACCTTTGCTGTGTCTGAAACAGAATTCCAGTAACCACCACTGAGTGAGAATTTTCCACTACCTATTCGTGCCAAGATTTCCTCCGGTGTATCATCAGGACCATTTGCAAATGGAGTATAACTAATTTGTAATAAAATTAAAATGTTAATGTTAATTTCTTATTTAGTTGGCAATCTTTATATTTATTCACAGTGTCCAAAAGTGCTCTGAGTGATTTAGTTTATGTAATGCTTTATTCAAATCTACCAAAAAGAAAATATATAAGATAAATATTTTAAGATATGACACATAACAGAATAAAATATTAAAAATTAGTATATGTTTCTGATGTAACAGGAATATAAAAAAGGTATGGAATCAATTTAAGACCTCAAGACATTAATAACTGGTACATTATTAAAAAATCAATGATATAAATAAGAAGTTAATATAGGATTATATATAATAGATGAGAAAACATTGAAATAAAGATATAACAACATATGGATTAAGAAAAATATCTAGATACTTTAAGCAAAATATTGATGAATAAATGCTTACAACATATGGTAGACACTCACCCGGTAAGCATTGTGTAGAGGAGGACACCAAGACTCCATATATCACAAGCAGCATCATAGCCTTGTCGCTTTAAGACCTAGAAAAAATGAAAAATTAGTATTACCACACTATTGTCTTATTCAGGGGGAGAAAGACTCCCTATTTAACAAATGGTGCTGGGTGAACTGTTGGCAACCTGAAGAAGACTGAAACTGGACCCCCATCTCCCACCATTAACAAAAATCGAATCTCACTGGATAAAAGATTTAAACTTAAGACAGGAAACTATAAAAATACTAAAAGGGAGTGCAGGGAAAACACTTGAAGAAATTGGCCAGGGAGAATATTTTATGAGGAGGACCTCCCCGGGCAATTGAAGCAATACCAAAAATACATTACTGGGATCTGATCAAACTAAAAAGCTTTTGCATAGCCAAGAGCATAGTAAGTAAAGCAAACAGACAACCTTCAGAATGGGAGAAGATTTTTGCAGGTTATGCTTCTGACAAAGGTCTGATAACTAGAATCCGTATAGAACTCAAATTAATCAATAAGAAAAAACAAACAACCCCGTTTCTATGTGGGTAAGAGACTTGAACAGAAACGTCTCTGATGAAGACAGGCACATGGCCTACAAACACATGAAAAAATGCTCATCATCTTTAATCATCAGAGAAATGAAAATCAAAACCACTTTGAGATATCATCTAACTCCAGTAAGAGTAGCCCACATCACAAAATCCCAAAACTACAGATGTTGGCATGGATGGTGGAGAGAAGGGAACACTTCTATACTGCTGGTGGGAATGAAAGCTAATATGACCTTCTTGGAAAGAAGTTTGGAGAATACTCAAGGAACTAAAAGTAGACCTACCGTTTGACCCTGCAATTCCTCTACTAGGCATATACCCAGATGATCAAAAATTATTTTACAACAAAGACATTTGCAGCAGAATGTTTATTGCCGCCCAATTCATAATTGCCAAGACATGGAAACAGCCCAAGTGCCCATCAACCATGAATGGATTAACAAATTGTGGTATATGTACACCATGGAATACTATGCAGCCATAAAAAGATGGAGACGTCACATCTTTTATGTTTACCTGGTTGGAGTTGGAACATATCTTTCTTAGTAAAGTATCTCAAGAATGGAAAAAAATAGTGTCTAATGTACTCAATACTACTATGAAATCAATATATAGTCACCTACACATTCATACAAATGGTAAAACATAACTATAGTTCAGAAAGTAGAAGGGAAGAGGAGAAGGGGGAGGAGGAGGTAGGAGGAAGAAGGGCATTTGGGGGGACCTCATCTAATGTGTATGATGCAAGGGCACATTTCAAAACTATTAAGAAAAGAGTATAATTGTAATGGATGTGTTACTTAGTTCAATGGAAGCATTTCACATTGTGTATCAAATCAGTACACTGAATCCCACAAATGCATCAATGTACACAGTTATGATTTAATAAAAACAAAAAAAAGCCAAGTGAAAGGAAAGATAATAAATATTAGATTTTCATAGAACTCCTAATAAAAAAAGAAAATAAAGGGCTGGCATGTTATCCTAATTATTTGATTAATAAGTCTTCAATTAAATAATTATTAAGTATTTTATATTAAACATAGCAAATGAGTTTTTATTTTATTTTTTAAATTTATTTAACTTATAACACTAGGCTTAGCACTATATATATTGTCGTCCTTAATTCACGCAACAACCTTTTGAGATCAGTTACTGTCCCATTTTATAGATGGTGAAATTGAAGCATGTAGTGATTGAGTAACTTGCCAAGGTCACTTTGATAATAAACAGCAAAACAAGATTTCCAGCGCAGGTAAGAAACCCAAATCCATGCTTTTCCCACTATGTCAGCGGTTCTCAAACTTGACTGACATCAAAATCATCTAGAAGGCTTGTGAAAACTCCTATTTCTAAGCCCTACTCTAAAGGTCCTAATGAAATAGATCTAGTGGGTGGGGTCAAAGATTTGGCATTTCTAACAAATTTCCAGGCTGCTGGTCTGGGGACTCCTGTGTCACATAGCAAAACTAATATGTACCTCAATCACACAGGCTCCTTTCAAGGTCCAGAAGGGATTCTAAACATGTTTCATAAGATCACATAAAACAGCAAATGAGTTTTTAAACATACTGAAATACTGCAAGTAAACTCTCACAATTACCTCTGGTGCAACAAAATTTGCAGTATAACAAGGAGTCATAAGAAGACCGTTTTCTGCTCTCAGCTGTTTTGCAAAGCCAAAATCACAAATTCGAATAGATTCTGGATTACCAGATTCATCCACATAAAGAATGTTGCTAGGTTTCAAGTCTCTGTGAACCACCTAATTGAAATACAAATTAAAGAGTTACATTAACAATACATTTCCATTACTGAAAGTTCTTTATTCACAAACTGTCAATCACTTAAAACGAAGATTGAATGCTGACCCTAAGTTATCCCTACATTATAAAATGCTGATAATGTATAGCATAATTCTCTAACATAGACCTGGGGCAAGGAGAAGGAGAAATAAAGAATAGTACTCACCCTCCTACCTTGGTCCACTTGAATAATAGGATTAAAGAGAAATGCAAATAATCACATCTCGCTCCAGGTTATCTACTCATCTAACAATATTTATTGAGTGCCCATCATGTGCCAGGGCATTACATAAGATGTTGAAGATACTGTCATGAACAAGATGCATAAGATCCTGGCCTTCCTATGGTAAGAGCTTACACAGTAGTAGGAGAGGCAGAGATCAGATAGGTTGAGAGATAAGGGATAACCAGAAAGGTCAATTTAAACAGTGTGGTCAGGGAAGGCTCTAGAAGCGGTTACATTTCATCTGAGAGTGAAGATCAGAATTCAAGAAGCCATGAGAACAGTGCGGGAAAGTCATTCTAAGTAGAGAAAAAGCATATACAAGGCACACAACAACAAATATGAGTTGACAGAATGGAACAGACATGGATTTAGAGTAAAAAGGAAAAAACAAATCTGGGCTTTGTTTTAAGTATTGCCTATTTGATATATAAGTGAAGATGTCATAAATGCAAAAAGATACCTTTTAGAAAGTTTTATATTATTTTCACCCCTTAATGACCTACCCAAATACAGAAGACCCCCAATGAATGCCTGAACTCTATTTATACTATAAATAGGATAGTACCAGACTCTATTCGTACTGTGTTTTTTTCCTATACATACATATTTTTTAATTTATAAATTAGGTACAGTAAGAGATGAACAACAATGACTGATAGTAAATTAGAACAATTATAACAATACACTGTAATAAAAATTGTGTGAATGTGGGCTCTTGCTCTCAAAATACTGTAATATTTTCAGACCACAGTTGACCGTTGATAACTGAAACTGCAGAAAGTGAAATTGTAGATAAAAGGAGAGACTATTATACTTATTTTATTATAAGCTTCTCTGACACTCCTTTTTAGACTTAAGTGTTTCTTCCATTAACCAAACACTGAACCTATATTCCAATGAATCAAGTTACAGTTCCTAACATTCAGAACTTTACTTTTCCATTACTTCTCCTAAAACAGTTTTCTGGACTATTTTAAGTACTAATTACTGATGGTAAAGTACTGGAAAAAGAATATGGAAGACAACTGCATAAATTCTTCAGTGAATACTGAGTCTTACTAATTTTGAGGTACAATCTTTTGTATACATATCAAAACATCATGTTGCATACTATAACATATCTAATTTTTATTTATCTATTAAAAGAATTAAAAAAAACTCCTCTTAAAAAAGGAGTTTGAAAACTCCTCTGCTGTTCTCCTTTCTTTCCTCCCTCTCATTTTCTACATACCTCGCATTCCCTCTAAGACTTCCCTTCTTTTAAAAATATTATTATTTTGCTGTTTACTAAAAATCTATATGCAGGAAGAAATGAAGAGAGCATCTACCAGCCAGAATCCAGGTGGCTATTTGGCTTCACCCATTTTAAGGAGTTCCTTTTAAGTGTGAATAAAGAATTCTCTGATTCTGCTTCTAAAGGGTACAGGGTGACCCAGCAGAAATTATGCTATATTTTCCAGGTCAGAATATCTCATATACTTTTTCTTGGAAAGCCTGAGTGAAGAATTTCAAGATAGCACTTTAAACTCAATGGGAGAAGTTATGTAGAGGAGGACCAGTAGGATAATCAAGCTAACAGTAATTATTCTCCATAACATGCAAAAAGGTACTTCTGTCAGTACCACATGCTAACCAATTGTGCCACTGGAGCACTAAAAAGTCACTTCTACTTTTGTAATTGTAGCTTAAACATCGAGAAAGAAAAAGAAAACAGGTGTGTGTATACACAGATATTAAAAATTAGAATGACTTACCCCTTGTGCATGAAGATATTCAACAGTTTTGGTTATAGTGAACAGGACAGCACTGGCCTCTCGTTCAGAGAAAAATTTCTGTCTCAAAATTTTATCCAGCAATTCACCCCCTTTCATAAGTTCTGTTACTACATACACATATTTTCCATCATCATATACCTATAAAATTCAACATCAAAATTTAAAAAATTATTTAAAGCTTTATACATGCCATAACAAAGCTTAGCATATTAAAAAGAAAATATATTTTCTTTTCATGAAAAATTTTACTTGTCACAACCAATGGAGGATATACAATTTTTAATTTTATGCATGTAAGAATAATTAAATAGGAATTGATGAAATTGAATATCAGAAAAATATCCAGTAATTTATTTTCTGTGAAACTTAATTCAGAGCAATCAAAGTCACTGCATATGAAGGGGCACTTAACTTTTGCTCTTAGGATTCATTCCTCTTTTTAATTTTTAATCTACTGATGAAGGCAGGGACTGGTACAAAGGTATTCTCCTGTGATTTTTCCGGGAATTTCTACCATGGCTGAACTTCTGTTCTTTTTTTGGGCTGGGTTTGAACCTGCCATCTCCGGCATATGGGGCCGGTGCCCTACTCCTTTGAGCCACCGGCGCCGCCCAGGAACTTTTGTTCTTTTTATAAGCACAGAATGAATGAATTATTCTGGTTTTGATTAAATTGAAATACAAGTAGTAGCCAACAGTTAAGTAGGAAGATTAAGGAGCAAAGGGAAATCCTATCAAACACGTGGAAGAATACCAATGAATTCCTAATATAGAAATAGAAGCTCACTGGGATTTTGGATTTGTATTCTGGGCAATCTCTAACTGCAATAAACTCGATTGAACTTCAATACTTTTTATTTTCCCCTCATCATAGAGTTATTGAAAATCTTTATTTAGCTCCATAAGAGGTAGCAAGTACTGTACAGGTATGTGCTGGGTGTCCAAATACAGAGAAAACAAGGTACCTATCCTTAATTTTTTTTTTTTTTTACTACAATAGGAAGAAACATACATAAATAAGAGTAAAGAAGTGCTGGGGATGCTATAATAAAAGTCAGGAAAATTGTTAACCAATTTGATGAAAATATTTCAAATTTTATATAAAACCAGTGCACGGTGCCCCATGATTGCATTAATGTACACAGCTATGATTTAATAATAAAATAAAAAGTCAGGAAAATTTTAGAGACTTCGGAATTTGAAGTGAAGGAAGGAATTAAGATGTAAAAAAAAATGACAGTTTAGGGAGTTTCCAAGGCAAGGATGGCTCATAGAAATTATTTTCTAGGCTCTGCACCCGTAGCTCACTGAGTAGGGCACCGGTCATATATACCAAGGCTGGCGGGTTTGAGCTCAGCCTGGGCCTGCTAAAGAACAATGACAACTGTAACCAAAAAATAGCCGGGTGATAGGGTGTGCCTGTTGCACTCTACTGAGGGCAACATAGTGAGACTTTGTCTCAAAAAAATAAAATAAATAAAATATGGCTCAGCACCTGTAGCTCAATCGGCTAAGGCACCAGCCACATACACCAGAGCTGGCAAGTTCGAATCCGGCCCTGGCCTGCCAAACAATGACAACTATAACTAAAAAATAGCCAGGCGTTGTGGCGGGCACCTGTAGTCCCAGCTACTCGGGAGGCTGAGGCAGGAGAATCACTTAAGCCCAAGAGTTGGAGGTTGCTGTGAGCTGTGACGCCACGGCACTCTACCCAGGGCAATAACTTGAGGATCTGTCTCAAAAAAATAAATAAATAAAATAAAACGTGAAATGATTTAAGTGACTCTTTAATATAATCTCCAAGAATCTAACCAAGAAAATTTAAGAGGAAGTGTAGAAAATACTTTATGTCACCCTCAGTAGAGTGATATGGCATCACAGCTCACAGCAACTTAAAACTATTGGGCTTTAGCGATTCTCTTGCCTCAGCCTCCCAAGTAGTTGGGACTACAGGGATCTGCCACAACGCCCAGCTATTTTTTGCTTGTTGTTGTAGCTGTCATTGTTGTTTGGTAGGCCCGGACCGGGATCGAACCTGTCAGCTCCAGTGAATGTGGCTGGTGCCCTAACCGCTGAGCTACAGGTGCTGAGCCCATTTCACATTTTAATGCAACTAAGTTAACATTCTCCATCTAATGATGAGCAGTGATAAATTAATCTAGGAAACTAGAGTTTTGACAACACCCAGATATGGCCTTTGAGTTTATGTGAACACCATCAGCAAGAGAGGACTTAACAAACAGTACTCGGGGAGTTCATACCCTTTGTGAATACTCTGCTATAATAAAAATATTGAGAGACACAGGTAGCAGGGTATCATGACAGCTCAGGGAAAGGATACCTCACTTATCCAGGGGGTGGTGATGGGCAAGGCAGGGCTAGCTTCTTGGAAAAAGTACTGTAGCAAAATCTTAAATGTGTGGTAGTCAGGCAAAGAAAAAGGGAAATGTTGTTCACAACCAAAGGAACAATCATTTAAAGAGCAGCATGAGAAAATGAGGCATGTTCAAAAATTGTGCATATCAGGGAATGGGGCATAAGGTGTGCGAGGAAGTATGTGTGAAGAAGTAAGAAAATGACTATGGAGCAAGGCAGGAGCTTAAGGGGCTGGGTAGTATGAATTGTAAGAGGAAAGTTACATGGAGAAATGGGCATTAGATCTGGCAGTAAGGTGGAAGACAGTTTGAGGAGTCAGTGGAGAGTGAGATTAGTCAATCCTGAATATTAATTAAAAGTAGTATTCATATTAAACATTTGAGTAAATGTTCAAGTAAATGCAGATACTAAAAGTAATAATGTCAAAAATACTTTTCTTCTTAAAGCAGTAGAAAAATTAATACAAACTTTTTTTTGATAAATGGAATTATGCTGTATACATTGCCCTCAAATATACCTTTTTTGTTTTTGACACAGAGTCTCACTATGTCACCCTTGGTAGAGTACAGTGGCGTCACAGCTCACAACAACCTCAAACTCCTGGGCTTAGTGATTCTCCTGCTACAGCCTCCCAGGCAGCTGGGACCACAGGCGCCCACCACAATGCCCAGCCATTCTTCATAGAAGTTTGGCCAGGGCCAGGCTCGAACCTGCCACCCTTGGTACATGGGGCTGGCACCCTACCCACTGAGCCACAGGCGCCACCCTCAAATATACCTTTCAAACTTACTATATTGTATACTATATATATATATTTCCCCCTCCCCCCGAGACAGAGCCTCAAGCTGTCACCCTGGGTAGAGTGCCGTGGCATCGCAGTTCACAGCAACCTCAACTCCTGGGCTCAAGCGATTCTTCTGCCTCCACCTCCCAAGTAGCTGGGACTACAGGTGCCTGCCACAACGCCTGGCTATTTTTTGGTTGCAGTCATTGTTTGGCGGGCCCAGGCTGGATTCAAACCTGCCAGCTCAGGTGTATGTGGCTGGTGCCTAGCTGCTTGAGCCACAGGCACCAAGCCTACTATATATTTGAAAATACAGAATTTCAAATGTTAAGTTAGACAACTGATTCAAATGATCCATGTTAAAGAATCTACTTACATCCTTTAGAGTAATAATGTTTGGATGCTGTCCATAACGAAGTAGAATTTCAATTTCTTCTGTTGGGTCTCTCTTGCTTTTATCAATAATCTAAAAGGCAGACATTTATCATAAAATCTCAAACTACAGAGTTATAAACCTTAATTATTTACACCTACAGATCTTAGGTATTACCTTATGTAAATACTGTGGAAACAAGCCAGTTATAAATCAGTTTCAGTCAACTACCTGGCCAGACTGTTTAATCAGAGAGCCAGTTTTGATACAGATGTCAAGGCTCTAACTTCTAATCCATGAGTCACAGTCCCACCAGGTCTCTCTAATGTAAGTCTGTAGTAAGTTTAGGACTTACTAAAAACTGAAAAGCGTCAAGAAAAGACATCAAGAACACAGTTAACAGATCTTTTTTTCCATCACTCAATGTCTTACATTTGGGAACTCAGTCAACTTCTAACCCTTCCTCAATAGAGATAATTAAGAGCTAGATGTATCTATAACACCACCACTAGCATCTGACTTCCTTTAATAAAATGCTTCAATGGAATATCCCCTTAGTTGTAAGCTACTTCTAAGAATTAATTACCAGTTAAGTAGAACATGTTTATTTTTAAACTAGGCAGAAAACTACACCGAAAACCATACCAAGAATTTTACTTGGCTAGAATTAAGTTTAATTATTATAGTAAGGCCCTTTAAAATACTAATGTAACTTTCTGACACTTTTATGTCAACTGCTTTGTGAAATATGTCTCTTAAATATTTTAATCTATTAAAGTAATAGTATATAAAAAGACAAATTCTTCTTTTAATTCCTTCAAAAGGTGGTCTAGAACAAATTTGGTGGCCTTTATATATTCAATTTCAAAACAACTTAAGCAATTAATGTCTTGCAATAAATACCCAAACACTTTAGTAACCTAGGAAAGAGGTTATAGCTCTCAGTATGAGCTCAATCTTCTGAAATGGATTTATAGCTGATCCTTGAAAGACATGGGTTTGAACTACACAAGTCCTCTTATATATGGACTTTCTTCCACTTCTGCCATCTAGGAGAAAACAAGACCAATCCCTTCCTCTTCCTGCTCCTCCACTGACTGCTCAACGTGAAGATGAGAATGAAGACCTTTATGATGATTCATTTCCACTTAATGAACAGTAAATATATTTTCCCTTCCTTATGATTTTCTTAACATTTTTTTCTGTAGCTTACTTTATTGTAAGAATACAGTATTAATACATAAAACATAAAATGTGTTAACTGATTGATTACGTATGTTATTGGTAAGGTTTCTGGTCAACAACAGGTTATTAGTAGTTAAGTTTTGGGGGAAATAAAAGTTATCTGTTGATTTTCAAATGTGTGAGGGTAATAAGTTAAAACTATTTACCTTCACTGCAAACTCCATGTTTGTGGCTTTATGTATACATCTCTTGCAAACAGAATAGGAACCAACTCCAATGTCTTCTTTTACTTCATATCCGTCAGTAAACTGAATACTGTTCCTGTGCAACTGCTACAAACAAAATTACAAACTGAAGAAGAGTTCTGTAATGCTTTTAGTGCATTTCATAATATGGGACTATGTTACCCAGCATGTATTATTGATGGCAACTATAAATATAAATGAACATGAGTAAGAATAAAATGAATATAGCACCTATTCTTCCATGAGTGCATTTCATATTTAAGTGTTTACAATAAAATGTATAATAAGAAATATGCCTTTCAAAAAAGCTTATCTTAAAAAGAAAAACTGAATATGTACAACAGAAAAAGTAGAGCTATTTGATAAAAAACCCGTAACTTTGTGATTTAGTCCCATTCCACTCCCCAAAAGGCTAAAGGTTTTTGAAACACCTTTGCAAAATGAGGCAAAATTTGAATACTCTGGTATAGAAGGAAAAGATTTAGGAAGATTTAGAATTAGAACATCTGGATTCTTATCTCAGATGCACTCCTTACTACTTATAAGCCATGTAACTCTGAGTTTGTGTTGTCTCAGAGAGTAATGGTGAGGTTTAAATAAAAACGTGTACATTTTGCAAGCATTATCTGTTATCATTTTGGACTTTCAGTAGCCATTCCCCTTCTTTCTTCACCCTCAAGTTGTAGCTTTACACAACTTCTGCTAAAAAAGCTGTTCATGGGTTACGAACTAAGAACATATGGTAGATAATGAACAGCAAATTACTGGTTCTATAAATAGGCTGGGGTAAGCTGTGCTACCCCTGGTTATAATGACATGGGACCTCCATGCCTATGAGCTTTGTATAGTTTAAAACTTGCATTCTCTAGAACATCAAGTTTGTGGTTTTTATGTTAAGTACAGAATTTATAATTAAAAATCTTGCCAGATATCCATGTACTTGCATAGTAAAAGGGACAGTCTTTTTCAACATGAACGTTGTTTTAAAAAATCAGTTTTAACTAGTTTTCTAGAAAGTAGAAAGCAAGATGCCTGATTCACAAAAAAAAAAAAATTAGAGCAAAAGCAACTTAATCATCAAGCAAATTCAAGCACAATTGCTACCCTAAAATAATTCAATGCTTCAAAAGATACATGTAGTTTCCTCCACAAACAGGAATTAAATTTATCTTTCTATAATATTAGTGTAAGAACAAAGAAATCTAATGATTTCTGCTACTTGTGTTCTTCTAACAATATTTACTAGTCCAGTCTCCTGTTATAAGCACATGCCCACAGTTCCACAGAATCCTGCTTCTTTTATGGTCTTTTTACCTACTTTTTCTCCAATTCTGATGAACAGATGGGATAAGGCAATAGGGGGCACCCTAAAGCAGTACCCATAACCATTTCTTCCGAATGACAAAAGAGGCTCCAGAAGAACAAGAACATGAAACTTGGAAAACTTAAGAAGAATTGAGTTCATTTTTATTTCTTTTATTTTCTTTTTTTTTTTTTGAGACAGAGCCTCAAGCTGTCGCCCTGGGTGGAGTGCCATGGCATCACAGCTCACAGCAACCTCGAACTCTTGAGCTTAAGCAATTCTCTTGCCTTGGCCTCCCAAGTAGCTGGGACTACAGGCTTCCACCACAATGCCTGGATATTTTTTGGTTGTAGTTGTCATTGTTCTTTGGCAGGCCTGGGCTGGATTTGAATCCGCCAGCTCTGGTGTATGTGGCTGGTGCCTTAGCCGCTTGAGCTACAGGTGCCAAGCCCATTTTAATTTCTTATATCTTTCTAAAGCAGAGGTTGCCATGCTACGGCCTGTGAGCCAAATCTTTTTTTGTAAACAAAGTATTACTGGGACACACATATGCTCATTTATTTATGTAGTATCTATAGCTGTTTTTGTGCTACAACAGCAGAGTTAGTAACTATGACAGAGATCATATAGCTCATAAAGCCTCAAAATTTATTATCTGACCCTTTATGACCCTTTACAGAGGTTGTAAGGCATCAAGGGACTAGGAAACCTCAATTCATCATAGTTGACCTGAGAGGGCAGGAGAGGAAACAAACTAACATGATAAACATTTTGAGGCACAGGAGAGAGACAAGACAGTGATGTTTGTCTCAACTCTCTTAGAATTTTATTTTCAAGTCACAAAGGTAATCCAGGATTTGGGTTTTTATAATTTTTTCCAATGACAGGTGGAAGAAATTTCTAAGAGTAACATTAATGATATAAAATGTATTTTTAAACTGCTTGCTCTGAATCAGCAGAAAAATTCTAATCTAATTCCCTCACACAACAACTGTATTTTAAAACATTTCAAATTAAAACTTATCTAGACATTCACTTACCTGAACAATTGAATGTACACCAACTGTCTGCATAGCTTGGCTTTCATCATCTGAGGTAATAGCAACAAAACTAAACCCCCGAAAAAGCTGATGTGCGTTAGCACTAGGTGGAATGCCAGGTGAATCTGAAAAAAACAAGAAATTACCAAGAAAATTCTTTTGAAAGGTAATTAAGGAATAATTGTTGACATTACAATCTTTCTCCCTTATTATGGAATTGTACTTCTCAGGTCCTCAGTATATACCTGTTGCTATCTAGGATACTTTAGTAAGTCACTATATCAGATCTGTCCTGATCACTTATTGCCACCACAACTCTAAGATCCTAGTCCCTCAGAGCCTAGAAAATAGCTAAGTCATTTGAACACTATAATAAGTTCATAAATTACTGGGTTAATATTTGAAATTAGCACTGTCCCAAAGAACTTGGAATGAGAATTTTCTTTACATGTGCTATTATGACAACCCTAGCCACACACAACTATTGAGCACTTGAAATGTGCCTACTGTGACTAAGAAACTAAATCTTTAATTTTCATTAATTTAAATGTAATTAGCCACATGTGGCTATATGGGACATTACAGCCCTAAGTCATAACCTAGCAATATTATTCCTTCTAGTTGGGAGGGAAATACAAAGTTGATCTATAGCAAATTCAGGAGATTTGAGAATAACATAAAGAGTTACCATGAAAAAGGTTTTCTGATTGAACAGTAAAAGCATATATTTATTGTGCTATGTATTTGGGCTTTCATATTTTCTCCTTACCTTTGGGAGTTTTTGCAGTAAACTCAGGATCAAAATAGAATGTATCCTCAGGCCTGCCAGTTGCAGGTTTAAAAGGTGGATGAATTTCTCTTCTATATAATTTCTAGAGGCAAAAAAAAAAAAAAAGACTTAGACATGGATTAATTATAAAAATACATATCAAGCACATTTTCATTCTATACTTACATTCCAGTCTATTGTTGAGAAAAATGAATGTCTTTTAATTTCTTCAACTCCATCTGGTCCTGCACCTATCAACAATTGATTAGTAACTTTATTTCAAGGGAAATTTATACATTATTTAGTCTTTGCTTTTAATACTTGTCAGAATATTTAATAATCCACCCTCCCAAACAGCAACAGACACATAAAATAAATAAATTTTTTACCTAGTCTGTTTGCAGGATTTCGTTTGAAAAGCATTCGTAAAAGACTCTGGGCTTCAGGACTCAAAAACTGTGGCATCCCAAGTTTGGCTCTATGTAATAAATTCACATAATATTTTTATTTTTTTGAGGCATCTGTACTTTTAACTTATTTTTAAGTTAAATTTTTTATTTTGGGATACTTGTAGGTTTACATTCAGTTAACTGTAAGATGTTATACAGAAAGATCCCTGTGCCATTTACCCAGTTTCCCCCAATGGTAACACCTTACAAACCTATAGTATAATATCACAACAAGGATACTGACATTGAGACAATCTACTGATCTTATTTAGATGGCTCCTGTTTTACTTGCACTTATCTGTGTGTGTGTTTAGTTTTATGCCATTTTATAACATGTAGGGGCTCCTGTATGGATGTGCCATAGTCAGCTTATCCATTAATCTGTTGAGAAGATCTGGATTGTGTCCAGTTTTGGATATTATGAACAAAACTACTATAAACATTCATGTACAGGTTTTTATGTGAACATACCATTGAATTTTAGTCCATAGTCTTCTAATGAATCTTTTCATTTTTCAGAATTTTGCAAAGAGTACTACTGTCAGAGTAAGATCATCTTGGTCTTAGTTCTGGCTCTATTACTAAGAACTTTGTGACCTTGGGAAAGTCAATCCCTTTGGGTCTGTTATCACTTCTTCATAAGCAAGGAGATTGGCTCTCAACCTATAACCTTGGAACCCTTTTTCAAACGGAATTTAACAAAACTCAACATTTAAAACTGTTAAGAAAACATGTGGTTCATTTGCCACTTTTTCTTTTCTATTCCCTTTAACACCTGCTATAGGGAAGGGGAACTGGTGGGAAAGAGGTTTGTGAGATATCAAGGACTCCATGGCATACAGTATGAAAACCACTGGCCTAGATGGGCTTGAAGGTCTGTTTCAGATCTAATATATAATTCTATTCTTTTTCCAAACCTAGAAATTAAAGAAACTAATGATCCCATAAATTTGAAAATAATAATAGAGCTGAGGAAAGGGCTAGCAGAGAAATTCCTACTTCAGAAATAGATCCATTTATTATTTAGTGAATTGTTACTGAACTCCTATGTGCCAGACACTGTTTAGTGCTGAGGATACAGAGATAAAGATAGCTTACCACGGTCAGTGGGGAAGATGGACATAGATAACCCCAGTACAGTAGGAGACAAATTCAGAAGGATATATGCAAAGAGTGCTAAAAGAACAGTAGGAAATACATAATTTAACATGAAATTGAGAAAGGCCTTGAAATGCTATCTAAAAGGCTAAATTATTTGGCTAGTGCTCCTTCAAATTTTACTGAGTAACATTAATCCCTCTAGATACTTAGTAACAACAATAAAAAATATTTCATGGTTCAATGAGTTTGTAGAATGCTATCTATCTTGTTGGAAACATAGAATAAAAATACTGCATAAAAACGGCTAAGAAGGGCAGCGCCTGTGGCTCAGAGGGGTAGGGCGCCGGTCCCATATGCCAGAGGTGGTGGGTTCAAACCCAGCCCTGGCCAAAAAAACAAACAAACAAACAAAAAAAACGGCTGAGAAATCTAGAGTAAAGAAGTCAGTATTTTCTAAACATTTGTTTCTAGCACCTCTTTTTCAGAGAATACCTATTAACATTCTGTACAATCAGGATTCTGTTGACCAAAACTGGGGATACACTGCTGTATTGAGTAATAGGGATGTAGCACAGGTCTTCAAACAGTAGACTAACAATACCAGATTTATTTTCAAGAAGGTAACTTCAAGGGTAGTAGAATAATAGTAACAGAAAGTCACCATTTTTGAATTCCTTACAGAATAGTTTTATCAAGTAATGATTATCAATGGATGAACCAATTAGATAAAAGCCTGACAGGGAACTGTATAATGGAGGAATCAGGGGCAACCATGGAAAATTACCACTTAAAGTGGGGGCAACAAGGTATTGTAAGCCTCCTGGTATAATGTATTAGGGAATGCACAGTATAAGGTACAAAATAATCTTGCCAAAAAAGTTTAACCAAAAACAGAACAGGGGAGCAAGTTAATAACACAAGGAGAATAAAAAAGTTTCCATACTCCATAAAAGATTGTTATGTAACTATGGTAACAAGAGAACCACCAGAATTGGTTTTAAATCCTTTCACTGGGTTTTAGATCCATTCAACTAGTCAATGACAACTTGCCTGGTGAACACAATTGCAAATCAACCAATCAGTAACTGTTATTTGTCTCTGAAAATTAACCAAACAGGAATGGACTCACTCTAACAAACACATGTGAGAGCCAAATGATCAACAACAGTTCCACCCAAATAATCACATTCTTACGGATGATGTCAACCTCACTTATGGACCTGAAAATCTGCCAATTCTCAAACTCTACCCTTTTCTAAAATCCTGTGCAAGATTAGTGGTCTACTCTGCTTAGAAAGACTGCCGAACCTGTATTGTTCTCCTTTGCCGTGGTAAGTGAAAAAATCAGCTTTATGCTCCTTCCCTCCAGATACTAAGAGGTGGTCTCACCTTTCGACTAGATAGCAGAATTCTAGACAACAAATAACTTGTTTTCTATGAGTAAATAGTAGGGGAAAAACAGAGGTAGACTGTTCTAGATTAACAGAAGCTTAAGAAACACAAAGTTTTGGAGACAACCTAAAAAATTTGGTTAAGGATTGGAATTAGATGATACCTAAACATTATTACTAGTTTTGTTAGATGTGGTTATGTAAGAAAACATCCATATTTTTAGCAAGGCAAACTGAATAATGTAGGTGAGAAATGACATGTCTGGAATGCTTAAGATACTTCAGTAAAGAAGAAAAAAATAAAAGGAACAAAGAAAATATGGCAAAATCTTGATAACTGTTAAATTTGGATGGTGGGTACATGTGTTCATTATCTTATTTTATTTCTGAGAATTTACATTTGAAAATTTTTGTAGTTATGAAAAAAGAAAAACAGGCAGAAAAGAAATGGTCAAGCTAAAGAGACCAAAAGAGAAATGGTTAGAGAGGCAGAATAGATGAGAGCAGGAAAAACTAAGGGGAAAAGGAGTACCCGACAATGTTAAATATTCTCTGAGATTTTCCTTAACTGTCCTATCTAAAATGGCTCCTTCCCTTGCGCCTTCTCTCATACATTAAAGGGTCACTATTAGAATAGAGTACCTTGGTTTATTATCCCTATAGCTCTTGTTACTATCTGAAATTATTGTATTTGTTTAAATATTAATTCCTCGTCTCCCCTACTAGAATGTAACCTCTGTGAGACCACTGAAGATCTAAGTTTTGTTCACACTGTATCCCAAGTACACATAGCAAAAATTCGATCATCTGTTAAATGAATTATGTTAATGCCACTGGTTTTAGCAACCAGAAGACTACAGATAAGCACAGTGAAAGCCATTTCAGTAGAGTGATGGGGATGAATAACAAATACGCCGTGCAATAAAAGAAGCCAAAAAAGTAGTAACAGAAAGCATAGACTACTATTTAAAGTGGTTTTGTGTTGAAAGGATGCAGGAAGATGGTGGAGTAGTAGCTTGAAAAGAAGGCCAGGTCAAAGAAAGTTTTTTTTTTTTTTTTTTTAAAACAAAACAAACACTAATGTTTGTTAGCTGAAAGGAAGAGACCAAAGCAGATTGAGTAATAAAGGTTCAGTAATGAAAGCTCAGTGAATATTCGTTTATATAGCACATATCTTTATTGTGTAGAACATAAAATGCCAAAAAAAAAAAGCCCCAAACAAAAAGAAAACACTCAAAGTACACAGCTTGATGATTCACCACAAAGTGAATAGTCATCTAGCTAAGAAATAGAACACTGCCAGAACTTCTCATTCAATGCAACTACTTTCCTTATTTTGCCGCAGGCTTTTACCATCTAAATATGGACCCTAAAAACTATGTTTTAGTTTTGCTTGCTTTGTAAACTTTATAAAAGAATCATAGAGTATTTATTCTTTTGTGTCTGAACTTCCTTTCCTCAACATTCTTGTGAGATTTACCCAAGTTGTTGCATATAAATGTGGTTTGTTCATTATCTTTGCTGCATGGCACGCTACACCCATGGGCCAAAGGCATCAGCCTGTTTTTGTACAGCTCTTGCGTTAAGAACAGTTTTACATTCTTACGGGATTGTGAAAAATACAAAGATTATTTGACAGAGACTGTGTGTGGCCACCAAAGCTAAAATATGTATAGATAGTAAACACAATAACTTGTATTTGTATGAATATACCATCATATGCTAATCCATTCTGTTAATGATGCAGTTTCCACTTTTTGGCCATTATAAACAATGCTGCTGTGAACAACTTTGACTTGTTTCTTAATGTGCAAGTATCTACATTCTTATACATTGGGTCCATGCCTAAAAGTGGGATAAACAGATGAGGATATACACATATTTGTCTTCAGAAGATAATGACAAAAAAAATAAGACAAGTGAAGGAAGTGAAAGGAAGATAATGATAAAAACTGCTTTCCAAAGTAGTTATATGAGTATTTATATTCCTTCCAGCAATGTATGAAAGTTGACACTATTCCACATCACCAACATTTTTTATTGTCAGTCTTTTTAATTTTAGCCATTTTGGTGGGTATGCAGTGATAACTCATTGTGGTTTTAATTTGTATTTTCTAATTAATGAGGTTGAACATCTTTTAATAAGTTTTTTGCCATTGAATATCGTTTTTTGTGAAATCCTCCATTCTCTCTCCCATGTTTTTATTGGGCTAACATTTTTTTAATAGATTATATGAATTTCTTGATACAGCAGAGATAATTTTTATGTATGATGTAGGAAGGTATTGTTTTCTTTATTCCTGTATGAATATTCAACTTTTTGAGCATGTTTTAGTTATTTATTCATTCATTTATGTTTGAGACACAGTCTCATTTTGTCACCCTCTGTAGAATGCGATGGCAATATAGCTCACAACAACCTCAAACTTGTGGGCTCAAGTGATCCTCTTGCCCCAGCCTCACAAGTAGCTGGGACTATAGGCTCCTGCCACAATGCTCAGCTTTTTTTTTTTTGGAGACAGAGTCTCACTCTTGCTCAGGCTGGTCTCAAACTCCTGAGTTCAAGTAATCCACTCACCTCAGCCTCAGAGAGTGCTAGGATTATAGGTGTGAGCCACCGCACCTGGCTGAGCATGATTTATTAGGAGGAGGTTTATCTTTGCAAATTAAGCATCCATGTATGTATAGGTCTGTTTCTGGGCTATCTGTTCTATTGCACAGGTTTACTTTCCATGCTTATTTCAGTGCCAAATTATCCTAATTACAATTGTAATAAGATTTGATACCTGGTAAAGCAAAGTCTTCCAATCTTATTCTTCTTCAAGAGAGTTTTAGCTCTTCTTGGTCCTTTGTATTACACTAGGATCAGTTTATCAAGTTCCACCCAAAAAAGTTGTCAGAATTTTTATCTGATTTGCATTGAAACTATAGTTTTACCATACACTATGGTAGCCATTAGCTACATATGGCTACTGGGTACTTGAAATGTGGCTAGTCCAAATTGTTAAGTGTAAAATACACAGTGAATTTCAAATGAGTATGAAAAGAATTCATAATATCTCGTAATCGTGTTTTAACATTGGTTACATGTTGAAATGACATCTTGGATAAACTGGGTTAAATAAACCATTATAATTTGGTTGGGTGTGATGGCTCACACCTGTAATCCTAGCACTTTGGGAGGCTGAGGTGGGAAGATCACTTGAGCTCAGGAGTTCAAGTCCAGCCTGAGCAAGGGCTAGACCCCATCTCTACTAAAAATAGAAAAATCAGGGAGGTAGGGTGGTGCTCCTTGTAATCCCAGCTACTCAGAAGCCTGAGGCAGGAGGATCTCTTAAACCCCATAGTTGGAGGTTGCAGTGAGGTATCATGATGCCACCACACTCTATGTGGGGAGAGAGCAAGGCTCAGTCTCCAAAATAAACAAACAAACCAACCTTATTACAATTAACTTTAATTGTTTCTCTTTACATTTTTAATGTAGTTACTAGAAGGTAAAATTATATATGTGGCTCACATTGTATTTCTATTGGATAACACTGATCTACAGAGCCAACATCTTAACAACACTGGGTCTGTATTAATATGAACATGGTATAAGTTGCTTTGGTCTTTTAAAATTTTCTTTAAATGAAATTTCTAGTTTTCTGCATAGAGGACTTGCATAACTTCTGCTCGATTTATCCTTAGGTATTTAATAATTTTTTATACTACTGTCAATAATATCCTCTTTTAAAATTCCATTTTCTGTTGCTCATATACATATAGACATGAAGTAGATTGTTGTTACTGACCTTGTATCCAGCAACTTTGCTAAACTCTTATTAATTCCAGGAATTTATATAATGACTAGATTTTCTATGGACATAGTCATGTTATCTAAATAATGACAATTTTATTTCTTCTTTTTAAATCTTATACCTTACCTTTTTTGCTTGCCTTATCATATTAGCTAGAACCTCCAGAACAACGTGGACAGAAGTGGAATAATGTGCATTGTTGTTATATTTCAAATATTGAAGGTAAAGCTTTCGGCAGTTCACCATTAACATGAAGATAATATGAGTTTGTTTATATAAAACCATGTAATATTGATGAATTTCTTAGTTATTACTTATACTATAGCTAATGCTCTAAAATCTCATTTTTTAGTTTGAGGAATGTATTTTAAAATCTCATCAAAACATCTGCATTAGGGAGTACTTACTTAAGAATCATAGTCATTGTTTCTTTTCGATCTTTTCCTTGGAAAGGTAGTGTGCCAGTGAGCATTTCAAACTACAGAAAGGCAAAATAATCAGCAGTATTAGCCAGTAAGTATAAAGTCTCAAGGCCAGAAGATTTAAAGAAGCACCATCTTAATTAAAATCAAATCTTTATATTTTATTTTTTTAAAATTTGGATTAATATAAGAGTACATATGATTAGGTTAAATTGTGTGGGGGGGTTTTTTTTTTTTTTTTAAGGAAAAGTCTGAGTTGCATTTGAGTCCTTCACCTAAGAGGTGTGCCATATACCCCTACATTGTACCCATTAGGTGGGAGCTTACTGAGTTCCTTCTCCTCTGCTTCCCCACTCCCATTCTTTTTTTTTTTTTTTTTTTGAGACAGAGTTTCACTATGTCACCCTCAGTAGAGTGCTGTGATGTCACAGCTCACAGCAACCTCAAACTCTTGGGCTTAAGCGATTCTCTTGCCTCAGCCTCCTGAGCAGCTGGGACTACAGCGCCCACCACAATGCCTGGCTATTTTTTGTTGCAGTTGTCATTTTTGTCCTGTAGGCATGGGCTGAGCTCAAACCTGCCAGCTTCAGTGTATGTGGCCAGCGCCCTACTCACTGAGCTACAGGCACCGAGCCCCCTCCCCTGTTCTTGAATTTAATTGTGTAAAACCAAATCTTACAAAAATTGCTACATAATAAACCAAGTGATTCATATTTCTACCATATTAATTATAGAACTTCTTGATATTTAGTAAGATAAGTGAGCTACATAGTTCTTTTGCAGAAGTTAGTCACATTTTATATGGCAATTTTATAGTATAGATGTGTGAACAATTTGACAGACTTCAATATTCATTAAGAACTTATTTTGTAGGGTCACTTACTAATAGATTTCTGGACCAGGTTCTCCCAAAAAGTAAACACCATTAATGCTTTAGATTATTATTATTAGCTGAAAGTAAGTGGCAATATATTTTTCCCTTTTCATATTAGAATGAGATAGAAGCAACTAATGGATTCCATAGTCCTTGTACACTGCATGCAGTAATTCTTCTTGGTTATCTATTACATATAGTATAAAATACAGGTATTAAATATACCAGCTTCTCTCTTGTAACACTTACTTCTGATTCTCATTTAACAAACAAAACAATCTCTCTCTCCCCAAAAGCCCCCAAATCCAAACCTTACCATCAGTACACCAAAAGACCACCAGTCAGCACTCTGAGTATGACCTCGACGATTAACTACTTCTGGAGCCATATATTCCACAGTTCCACAAAAAGAATATGCCTTCTTTTCATGGTCAATAGACTCTTTACTTAGGCCAAAATCTACCAAAATAAATATTAATTTCATAAATATCCTACAATAATTTTGCATATGTAAATTTTAAAGTTAGAGTTCCAACATTTATGCTAATTATTAAAAATTTTGATCCAAGTTTTTAACACATTACTTAATACTTGTATCATAATCAACCTTAAATGATGAAATAATATAGAGTAGGAGAGAACAGTTTAAAATGAGGATCTTTACCTGTTAACTTGATGTGACCTTCTTCATCAAGAAGTATGCTGAAAGAATATAAAGTCAGAAAATCTTTTTAAATCACTCAATAGAGATTTATAGAAGCTAAAACTGAAATTACTTCCTTAGGCATAGATCATTACACATTTATTCTAAAATATTGCGTTAGGTTGTGAATAAGAAAGCAACGGTAAAGGAGGAAAAATTATTTTTTTGATATACATTTATAACAAATCCCAAAGGCAATGCCATGAACTTGTATCAGTGAGACATGAGAGCTTTAAAATGATTAGGAAAAGAATAAAACAACCTACACTCTTCTAAGATGCTCTTTCTAATGCCTTTCTGCAGAGGTGGCCTGACTAAACCCCCTGGAGCTTGCATAATAGACAGAGGGTCCACATATTGAAGTCAAAATCATTAGATTTGTCATTCTTTTATTTTTAAAAAGTATCTGGGCTCGGCGCCTGTGGCTCAAGTGGCTAAGGCGCCAGACAGATACACCTGAGCTGGCAGGTTCGAATCCAGCCCAGGCCTACCAAACAACAATGATGGTTGTAAACAAACAAACAAACAGAAAAATAGCCAGGCGTTGTGGCAGGCGCCTGTAGTCCCAGCTACTTGGGAGGCGGAGGCAGCAGAATCTCTTGAGCCCAGATGAGCTGTGAGCTGTGATGCCATAGCACTCTACACCCAGGGCGACAGCTTGAGGCTCTGTCTTAAAAAAAAAAAAAAAAAAAAGTATCTGACCCAATAATAAGATTCCTTCCCAAATTTTTCTCTGATATGACCTACACAATCCTCTTCTCTTCAACACACTACCTTCCTTGCACTTCTTGTTTTTCACTGACCCATCCCTTCACTGCATATATTCTTCAGTGTTTTCTAAGTAAACTGTGAGCCCCTAGAAGGTTTGCCCTTATTCATCTTTATAGCTCAGTGTCTGGTAGAGCACAGAACAAATAAGAAATATTTGTGAATGAATAAGGCCAGATGGCAAAGAGCCTTTAAGGCATTCCAAATAGTTTAGGCATCTTCTCAAGGACAAAGGAGACCATGAAAGGTAAACATGCATGGAAGGTAGAGGTAATCAGATCTGCAACTTTATAAAACAACATAGAAAATAAAGGGCATTTAGTGAGCTCACTGGCTCATAAGGAACAACTGGAGAATGACACTCAGGTTTCTGGCTTGAACAGGTACTTGAGTGGAAAATAATCCCATTTAAGGAGCTATAGAAAAGAGTGAGTACTAAGCTGTAGGCCAGTATCTGTATTTCTGCATAGGTTTTTAGTATACTCACTTGAAAGGCCAAGTAATAAACTGTTTCACTTATATTTAAAGCTATCCCACAACACAGGCACTTCCTTACTTTCAATTGTAACTCAAATATGTGTAACTCAAACGCAAAATTTGTTATAAGAAAAGTTTACTATGACAAAAATATTCCATCCTTATTTCAATTCATAATTACAACAAAGTTTATCACTGAGGGTAATGCAGTAGAGGCATATTTTTCAAGTTTCTTTAATAATAAGGTACTTATTATGAAACAAATATTAATTTTGATACTTGATTATGAAGCAGACCAATGTATCTAGAGCATACGTAGCATAATGGGCATTGTTAGATACAGTGGGTCTCACCTATCCTTCTGTCTAATTAATGTAAGAAAGACAGTTATAAAAGCAAAACAAACCTCAAGTCATTCTTGGTAGTTTTGAAAGGAAAAAAGAAAATACAGTAGAACTTTTACAGTTGACCACTTCCATACACTGATAACTTCAAGTTGACCTAATTTTTGTAGACCAGACATACATGTATCAGTACAGTAGGCCTAGTTCCTTATGTTGACCACCTCTGTATATTGATTAGTTTGTTACAGTCCCTTGGGTGGTCAGCGGTTCTCAACCTTCCTAATGCTGTGACCCTTTAATACAGTTCCTCATGTTGTGGTGACCCCCAACCATAAAATTGTTTTCGTTCCTACTTCATAACTGTAATTTTGCTACTGTTATGAATTGTAATGTAAATATCTGATATGCAAGAGACCCCCAAAGGGGTCGTGACCCACAGGTTGAGAACCGCTGGTATAGGTAAAAGGACATTACTTATACCTTCTACAGCATATGTATTCTTTAAAGATAACTATGCCCATACTTTGTTTCTGATAGAAAAATTCAACTGTATCATTCTTAATAGTTACTTTTTCAATAATTCATAATTATTTTAATAATTATTTTAAATCGTTTTTATTATAACAGAGTTCTAGCTAAAAGAATCTGTAGAACTCCTAACATAAAACATTTGGCCTAAAATTTAAATTTCTGTGTGATGGTATTTACTTGGATTATTTACCAATTAAATATTACTTCAATTTAATAGCATCATTTAGTTTTAGACACCTATGTGATCTGTAAGTAATCTTACCTACATTTGATCTTATTCAAGCCTTGAGACAGGGCCCATGCTTTATATGTACCATGACCAATGCTAACACAATAATCTAAAATAAATATATTCAATTAAATGACATTAAAAAGTAACACTGATTTTTTCTTATGAACGTTTAATTTATGTTTATAGTAATTTTTTCTTCTAATGACTATATGCTTGAATATTTATTCTCACCAAGAATTTTGTGTCATACTAGTTAAAAGTTGGGAAAATAATGAGGAAAATTTGGGGAATAAAAGACAAAACATATGACATCTAAAACCCAAAATGTATGAAAAACAAACACAAAATATAAAAGTATGATGATATCGAAATGCTCACTTTAAAGTTTCAGAGGAGAATTTCCTCTATTTCCTGTCTCAATATATAAATTTTGTACATAACATTTTAAAATAATATTCAGCATTCTTGATAGGATGGTTATATAGCTCTGAAAAGATAATAAGAACCAGTGAAGTGTATACTTTAAATGGATTATTTTGTATTGTATGTGAATTACAACTCAAGAGAGCTGTTTATTTTTTATGTTCTTTATTTATTGAGACAGAGTCTCGCTATGTCACCCTCAGTAGAGTGCTATGGCATCACAGCTCACAGCAACCTCAAGCTCTTGGGCTTAAGTGATTCTCTTGTCTCAGACTCCCAAGTAACTGGGACTAACGGTGCCCACCACAATGCCCAGCTATTTTCTTTTTGTTGCAGTTGTCATTGTTTTTTGGCAGGCCTGGTCCAGGTTTGAACCCACCAGCCCTGGTGTATGTGGCTGGTGCCTCAGCCACTGAGCTATAGGCGCAGAGCCAACAGAGCTGTTTAAAAATAGTCCTGATACAGCAAGCCTCTTGCTTATATTCTTAAAAAAAAAAAAAAACCTCTCCTACTCAGTAGCAGAGAAACACTGACAAATTAAAACAAAGAAATATGTACAATTTAAATAATAACAGCTTCTTGAAGAAGATCGATATTATAAAAGCTGTGGGAAATTTGTTCAACTCACACTTAAAATTTTAAAATATGTGGAGAAAAAAATTTTCAATAAATGATATTTGGGGGAAAGGGTTAGCTCCAAACCATCCTTCATACAAAAAAAAAAAAATCTAAATGGAGTTAAAAGTAAAAAATAGAAGCCATAAAGTTAAAAGAAAAATATCAGACCCATGGGATTGACAAAGCCTTTTAAGAATGAAAGTAAGGGAAGAAACCATAAAAAAAAAGACTGACAGATCTGAGGAAAAAAATGTGTAGGTTAAATAACATAAATAAAAGTTAGGGTGGCGCCTGTGGCTCAGTCGGTAAGGCACCGGCCCCATATACCAAGGGTGGCGGGTTCAAACCCAGCCCCGGCTGAACTGCAACCAAAAAATAGCCGGGTGTTGTGGCAGGGGCCTGTAGTCCCAGCTACTCGGGAGGCTGAGGCAAGAGAATCACTTAAGCCCAGGAGTTGGAGGTTGCTGTGAGCTGTATGATGCCATGGCACTCTACCAAGGGCCATAAAGTGAAACTCTGTCTCTACAAAAAAAAAAAAAAAAAGTTAAAATTAAAAGACTGGAAAATGATATTTGTAATATATGTCAAATGGCTAAAATTCTTAATTTTTAAAGTTATCTTATAAATCAATGAGAAAAAATAACATTTTAAAAGAAAAATGGACCAGGTATGGTGGCTCACGTCTATAATCCTAGTTCTTTGGGAGATGGAGGTAGGAGACTCGCTTGAGACCAGGAGTTCAAGACCAGCCTGAGAGGCATGACAAGACTCATGTCTACAAAAAACCCCAGAAAAATTAGCTGGGCATGATAGTGTGTGCCAGTAGTCTCAGCTATTTGGGAGGCTGAGGTGGGAGGATTGCTTGAGCCCAGGAGCCTGAGGTTATAGTAAACTATAATGATATCACTACACTCAACCCTGGGCAACAAGACCAAGACTGTGTTGATATATTATTCCTTTAACAAAAAAATAAAATAAAAAATAAATGAAAAATGAACAAAAGCCATGAACAGAAAATTGACACAAAAATACAAATTACCAATAGATTTCAATCTTTAAAGTTAAAGGATTCACATGAAGACAATATAATATGTATTGGTTAATTGAGATTTAAAAAGTATGAAAATACATAGTGTTAGCTGAGACAGTGTAGCACAAGCCCTCTGATGTAATGCCATGGGAGTTTTATTGAAACTCTCTTTTATTTTTTACAACCTACTAAATAATTAATTATATTACGCTGTATTCAACTTAGTAGCGTGATTCCTTACTTTTCTGGTTTTAAGTCTCTATAGATTATTCCCAGGCTATGCAGATGATCTAAAGCAAGTGCAAGTTCAGCCAAGTAGAATTTGACATCTTCTTCTGTGAACATCACCTAAAATAAAAGAATAATTTTTCTCTCTTTATTTTGTCTGTGTTCTTTATAAATATTCAAAAAAATTATAAATATGTTAACTATACATAGCTATAGCTACAATTTGGTCATGAAAGAATTTGCAAATTACAAAAACAGACAACCAATCACTTACTAAATACTAACTATGTGCTGTGGGAGAAATAATTTAACATTTTGCTAAGTAACAACTATATTCAGGTTATGCCACTATTGTCCCAGCACAGTAACATTTTAGAAATGAAAAATGATCTTTAAAAATGCATGCTGACATTCCACTACTAATTGTTTAATGATATTTTGTTGATATATTATTCCTTCTGAAAAAACTATAAAAGCAGCAGCATTTAAGACAAAGATAGTTTACTTGTTAATTGAAAGTCCTGCTTTCAGAATAAATTCAAAGCATTGAAAAGAACTCTTTTTGGCTTGGATTCTTCACCGTAAGAATCTTATGTCACTAGAGAAAATACAATAAATATAATACTGAACTATAACAAAGCTTTAGTTGAAACAGGATGCATATAAATAGATTAAAAATAGAGATTAATTATATACCTCTTTGGATAAGCGTGTAAACAAATCTCCTCCCCTGAGAAAATCCAAAATAAGATACAACTTCCCTTCAGTTTGAAAAGCTGAATGAAGAAATGAAAATTTCCATTTAATTCACTGTAATTTATTTTGTTTAGGCTTCCATTAGGCCATTCACAAATGAATATTTTTAGCAAATTAATGATTATGTCATACGTCTAAACTTATTTTAACTCAGAAGAAAACCACTGATTTCTCTTAGTTTCCACATGGAAATGTTAAATGCAGTATTTCTTATGAAACCACTAGATTTTCTACAGGAATACAATAATTCTAACCATGTGATCCATAAGAAAAACTCAGAGCAGAAAAAAGACCCACTTAACCATAAAACAAAAACCATGCCACTAGCTACAGAAAAAAGTGAGGGTTGGTTTGATTTAATTACACATAATAAGAATTGCCATATTTTTACCCACTGAGAAAAAGCACACAGCTTTGGGAAAAAGAATGGTGAGAATAGTTTTAGGACCTTGACATTGGGATCTTTTTTGCCTTTAGGTTGGGCTAATACATAGACTACAAAATGTTGGCACATTATAATTAATTATTATAATAAAAAGCAATGCTTATCATTACCTGTTCCTATGGTTACTACTCAGAAACTAACTTTATAATGTTTAAAAGAAACATAAAGTAAATGCAATAGAAGTTTCTAAAGTTTGTTTAAGTAGTAATAATGGTTTAATTTCTAGACTTGCTAAACACATAAAAATATATATTTCTATAAAGTAGTATAGCTAAATGCACTCAGAGAGTGGAGGGTGAGGTGGGAGGTCATTTACAAACTTACCATAATGCAACTTGACAATAAAAGGATGATTAACTTCTACCAAGATATCACGTTCCATTTTTGTCCGAACACGGTCTCGTACTATAAAAGAGTGTGGATATGCTACATTGTAATATCTTTCAAAGATAATCTTTAAAACATATTCTTTTTTGTGCCTATATTAAACAAAACTTTGCTTATGTCCATAAAAATATGAACTTTTAATTTATTGCTCTTTCATTTATAAAATATATCTTTTATGATATTATATAACCAAAAGAAGTCATACATATTTATACAAACCATGCTTTTTTTTTTGCAGTTTTCTTTTGGCCAGGGCTGGGCTTGAACCCACCATCTCCAGCATATGAGGCCGGCGCCCTACTCCTTTGAGCCATAGGCACCCACAAACCATGTTTTAAAGGTGAAAAAAAAAAATAATTCAGAGAACACATCAGGTGTTGGGTTTAACATGTATAAGTAGTTTATAGTTTTGGAAAATGGCAAAAAAAGCATGTGATTTTTAAGAAAACAAAGCATCTTAATTAAATAGTAAAAAACAAAAAAAGAGAATAGGTTTCAACATCCCTACCAGCCCTATCAACTCAATTCAATGAATATTCATTAAGCATCTATAAAAATGTGGCAGAAGTGGTGAGGAATGTATATGCTCAAAGAGGCCTATTTCAAGGGAGGGAAGAGAATATAAGGGAGAGAGAAGAGATACTGTATATAGCTAAAAAAGCAAAGGTTTTGGAGTTATATCTGAATTCAGATCTGTGTAAATCTTGAGCAGGATACTTATTTAAACTCTCTGAGCCTCAATTACCTCTCAGTTATACAATGGGGATAACACCACTGTACCTTTGAGAAGTGTGTGATCATGTGAGATAAGGTATGTACCCTGAGAGCTTGGTATGTAAGAGATATTTGATTAAATGGTAGCTGTCATTATTATATCCAAAAGTAGCACCACGAATATGATTAAAGATAAAACAATTTATTACCAGCAATGAGTAGTACAGGAATTCAGAGAAGAGCAACATGGGTTTTACTTGCATAGGAAAGCTAGAGCAAAGAGGTGGGGTTAGGGCACAAGCTTTGACTTTTCAAGTGGAATTTAGATGGGTGGGAAGGCTAGGGCCTAGAAGAGAAGAGTCCAGGCATGGAGTACCAGTGCAATCAAAGACACAGAGGCATTAACAATGAATAGAAAGGAACCAAATCAGTGTGGAAACAGAGCTTTGTTACTGATGAGGTGATGTAGGGAGGATCCAGATTCTTGACAAGTTGGGATGCTAGGATGAATTTATATTTGATCCTGTCAGCAACCAAACATTTCCTGAGCCAAGTCTACATGCTAGGCACTAGGGATACAAATACAAATAAAATCATCTTCAAGAAGCTTGTAATCCAGTGGAAATGACAGATAAGTAAATAAATGATTAGAACTCATTTTGGGAAATATTCTGAATGGTATGTATCAAAGATTAAAATAGAAAAAATGGGGTGTAACCACAGCACTTTGGAAGGCTGAGGTAGGAGGATGGCGTGAGATCAGGAGTTTGAGACCAGCCTGGGCAATAAATTGAGACATTTTCACCCCCCGCCCCCACCCAACACACACATTAAAAAAAAAAGAAAAAGAAAGAATGGGAAACAGAATCTTTTTGAGGTGGTGGGGACAGGAAGAAGGTTGAGTTGGTTTCATTTTCAATTTATGGTGACCACAGATATTTAAAATATAGAAATAAGACTTCTGAAGAAAATGAAGCAGCTAAAAAATACCCTGTTTTTGCCATTTTACTGGTTTTCCATTCCTCAGTGGGAAATTTCAGTGCCACTGACAGCAAATGGGTAAACAGGGATAGGAATTAATTGTTCTCAATGTCTATACAGCTGTCTTTTAACTGACTTAACTCGTTAGTGTATCAAATTCAATATCAGTGTCTGACTTAATTATCTTGTCCTATCACTACAACTCTGGTATCTTCCTTATAATGTCTGACAGGTCCTTTCTATTTTTTTTGTGAATAAAATTCATCACCAGGGCCTGTTGATAATTCTGTTCCAGTCTAGTCTAAATTTGTCTTTTTTCTATTGCTACCCCATAGTTTTGGATTAGTTTCTATTAACCTCAAAGCTGATTCCAAATTTCTACCTTTCAATAAGTACAAAGCTTACCATTTAAAAATCACTCCCCTGTTCAGTAAGCAGCAAAAATATCCACCAATATGTTTATTATATATTCTTCTATTATTCTACCACACTGAAAAGAACAATTATTTGGGAATTAAGAACTATAGTTTAGTGGCTATACTATTAACTAGATAAGATACTTTAGTGAAATCATTTCATCGCTCAGGGACTTCCTATTTCCTCCTGTACAAAACGAGGGGCTAGAATAAGAGGATTTTCTTTTGTTTGTGATTATCCGGTAAGATAGTTTTCTTTCCAACATTTCCTTATACATAACACTCACTGATAAGACTTTGTTTAGCTGATAATAAGCACTAGGAGTTTCCCACTAAAGAATTTCTTCATTTTGTTGGAGGTGGGACTTGTGTAATAATTCTAATTCTGGTTTCTTTTGATATGTCAAGACCTAGTGACAAATATAAACGGTTTTACAATCAGAATTTTGATTAGTATATACTAGTTCAGAAGAAGGTATATTTTATATTGGCCAACTTGTAAACCCTAAATAGAATTTGTTAATACTGACTTATGCTGGCAAAGCAACTAGGTTCCTCTGAAATAATTTTTTTTAATATAGTAGTTACTAGATTTAAACCCTCCTTTGAACACAAGAGTGAACAAGAAGAAATGCTGTGGGCGGTGCCTGTGGCTCAGTCCGTAAGGCGCCGGCCCCATATACCGAGGGTGGTGGGTTCGAGCCCGGCCCCGGCCAAACTGTGGCCAAGAAATAGCCGGGTGTTGTGACAGGCGCCTGTAGTCCCAGCTACTCGGGAGGCTGAGGCAAGAGAATCGCTTAAGCCCAGGAGTTGGAGGTTGCTGTGAGCTGTGTGAGGCCATGGCACTCTACCAAGGGCCATAGGGTGAGACTCTGTCTCTACCAAAAAAAAAAAAAAAAAAGAAGAAATGCTGTGTTTCTAGGACTATGTATTAATAGTTTTAAGCAGTGGTTTACAGAGCCTTTTAGGATAACAGACCACTTTAATAGGACAGAAGTCCCCATTAATTTGACCTAATACCATTGACTTCTATCTGACCCAATTTATTGCATTAATAGGAATTTTAAAATGGAAAGAGGCTTCTGATTAAACATGGATGTTTTACTTATTACTTTCTTCCAAACTCCCACTGAAATGACAATAATGGAAAAATTATGCATAAACTCACGAAGCCAGGAAGCGACATGAGAGGAAGTAATAGCACAAGATGAGTAAGTGGTATCTAACAAAGAAGACTAAAGAAAGCTAAAATATAAGCTGAACAAAAGGAGCCAGTGAAAAATAAGCAAATTCTTGCCTTGGAACCCCCTCTAATCAGCTTTTTAGTACCTCACTATTAAAGCAGAAAAAGATGGCAAAGGATCCCCAAGCACTTGTGTTTGGAAATGAAAACATAAAAATAAACAGAAAAAAAAAAGGAATAAAGGGAAATAAAGTGAGAAACAGAAGAAAAAAACAACAAAATTCAACCTTGTAATTTATATCTATTGTGAGAGCAAAAATGATATGATACCCATGAAATAAGAACAAGAACCTTTACAAAGGGTGGGGCAGGAAAAAGAATATGTACCCCCAGCAAATAAAGTACAAGGAAAGGACTAGAAGTAGAGACAGAGCTCGTAGATAAAAAGACTTAGAGATATCAACCAATTGCAAACTATAGCCCTTATATGTATGGATCTTGATTTAAACACATTACATAAAGAAAACTGAACCGTAACAGTAGGGACAAGCAGAAATTTGAACACTGAGTAGATATCTGTATGTTAATTTTTTAGGCATAATATCAGAGTTGTATTATTTCTTTAAGGAGTCTTTACCTTTTAAAGATCTATACTAAATAAGTAGGTAAGATATTATGCAATGTCAGGGATTTGATTCAAAATATCAAGAGGGGAAGGAGAATATACATTTAAAAAGTCAATAGAGGCTGGGCATGGGAGCTCATGCCCGTAGTCCCAGCAATTTGGACGGCCAAAGCAGGAAGATCACTGGAGCCCAGGAGTTCAAGAACAAACTGGGCAACATCGTTAAGTCAAGAACAAACTGGGCAACTTCGTTTCTATAGAAAAAAAATTTTTAACTCAGGCAGTGCCTGTGGCTCAAAGGAGTAGGGCGCCGGCCCCATATGCTGGAAGTGGTGGGTTCAAACACAGTCCTGGCCAAAAACTGCAAAAAAAACAAAAAACAAACTTAAACTGCAAAAAAAAACCCAAAAAACAAACTTAACTCAGCTGGGCCTGGTAGCACATGTCTGTAGTACCAGCTACTTGGGAGGCTAAGGCAGGAGGATTGCTTGAGCCCAGGAGTCTGAGGTTGCAGTGAGCTATGAAGATAGGTGATGAAAGTTATCAGAAAACAGAAAAAAAGAACAAGATAAAAATGGAAAATAGAAGGGGTATAAAGAAAGAGGAGGCCCAACATATTCAAAAGAATAGCAGTTACAAAATGAATAAATGATATAAAAATTTCCCAAGACTGAAATGTATTTCTAGGTGGAAAGAGACCACCTCATATCTGATATGATGAAGAATTTTAAAAACCCACTATAGGCTTGGTGCTTGTGGCTCAGCAGCTAGGGCACCAGTCATGTACACCAGGCTGGCGGGTTCAAACTCAGTCTGGGCCTGCTAAACAACAGTGACAACAACAACAACAAAAAATAGCCAGGTGTTGTGGTGGGCGTCTGTAGTCCCAGCTACTTGGGAGACTGAGGCAAGAGAACTGCTTAAGCCCAAAAGTTTGAGGTTGCTGTGAGCTGTGACGCCACAGCACTCTACCGAGGGCGGCACAGTAAGACCCTGTCTCAAAACAAAAACAAAAACAAAAAACCCACTATAGGGGGAGAGACAAGATGGCGGACTGAAGCCAGCTTTCAACAGAGGCTCCCGTCCAGAAGGAGAGTTAAGGGACAGGAATTTAGTAAGTATCCTGGTGGATTTGAGCCGCACCAAGAGAGAAGGTTGAAGAACGCACATCAACACCGCTGAGGCAAGCTGTGATCACAAGGACGCAAACAAAAGCAAAATGGCTCACTTCTGGATATTCTGAAGCCACACCCCGTCTCCCTGGGCAACCAGAGGAGGCCACCAGTGAGCAAAGGATTTGCCTGATGCTGCTCATAAACCCGGGAAGCTTCCAGGGCAGGGCCTACACAGAGAGGTAATCGGACACAAACCTTCAGCAGCAAAGACGTTTGAACTCAGAACAGCCCGTCTTCTGTAGGCGATTTTAGCAGAAACAGAGACAGAACCCCGCAAAGTTGTCTGTTCTGTTCTGTTCTGTTAGCAACATCAATCAGGGACGGGGCTAAGCCTGAGTGAACACCTCCCTCCCACCACCTGCATCAAGCACTCAAAGATGTCAGGCCCCATCTCCTCCTGCTAGATAGCAGCAGACTGCAGGGGCCTGGCAGACTTCCTTGCAATTCAGGCAGGTGCAAACCCCTGGAGTATCTGTTCACTACAGGCAACTGGGTTAGCCATCTGCAGAGATACCAGTGACTGGGTCGAACGGAGGGGCAAAGTGGGGAAGGAGACATCAACTTTCCCAGACTGATCTATTTGCTAGTTGGCTCCTCCTGACTCCACGCAGAACTGGAGTAAGCCGTATCAGAGGAGTCACCAGACCCCTGTGATCCAGTTCCCAGAGACCTCTTGAACTCTCCCACCCGACACAGGTGCTGATTGAGACAATCGATTTGGACCTTTTGAACTGAACTAATAGACTGAGGACTTTTCAGGCGGTGCCCTGGGTATGCGGTTGTAGGAAGGTTTGATATTCCTTTTACAACTGGTGCCAGAGGTGGGCGGGCGGGGTGACTTAATTGCTGGTTTTTCCACACAGCTGAGACTTCAAGCCAGAGTAAACGTTACAATAGGATCGAACAGAAACCAGCTGAAAACAAGACAGAACCACTTAGCCCCACCACACAAGACAGGGCCCCAGTTTCTCAGGCCACAACACTATACAGGCCCTCGATAAAGCCCCAGGGGAAAAAATCAAAGGGAGTAAAATAACCATGGGGAGGAATCAGCAGAAAAACTCTGGTAACATGTTAGAATAGATCAACCCCCCCCCAAGAAAAGATACGGCAGATGTGATTGAAGATCCCATTCCTAAACAACTGGCTGAGATGTCAGAAATCGAATTCAGAATTTGGATTGCAGACAAGATTAATAAAATGGAATTAGGAATTCGAGGAGAAATTCAAAAGTTGTCTCAAGAATTTAACGAATTTAAAGACAAAACCACCAAAGACTTAGACACACTGAAGCAAGAATTTACAGCCCTGAAATATATGAAAAATACAGTAGAATCCCTCAGCAACAGAATGGAGCAAGCAGAAGAAAGGATTTCTGACACTGAAGATAAAGTCTTCGAATGCTCCCAATCTCTCAAAGAGGAAGAGAAATGGAGAGCAAAAACGGATCACTCACTCAGAGAACTCTCAGATAATTCGAAGAAAAGCAACATACGAATAATTGGGATTTCGGAGAATGATGAAGTGGCCTCGAAGGGCACAGAGGCCCTTCTGCATGAAATTATGAAAGAAAAATTTCCAGACATGCCTAGAGATTCTGAAATTCAGATAGCAGACAGCTTCAGAACCCCAGCACGATTCAACCCCAATAAGTCATCCCCAAGGTATATCATAATTAGCTTCACTAAAGTTAACATGAAAGAGAAGATTCTCAAAGCAGCCCGGCGAAAGAAAACTATTACGTACAAAGGAAAGAATATTAGAATAACTGCAGATCTCTCTGCTGAAACTTTTCAAGCCAGAAGAGGGTGGTCATCAACTTTTAATCTCCTAAAGCAAAATAACTTTCAACCCAGGATCTTGTATCCAGCTAAACTGAGTTTCATTTATGATGGAGAAATTAAATACTTTAATGACATTCATATGTTGAAAAAATTTGCCATAACCAAACCAGCTCTTCAGGATATTCTCAGACCTATCCTCCATAATGACCAACCCAATCCTATACCACAAAAGTAAACTCACTCAGAAACTTTGAATCAAACTCCAACTTCCACACTGGCGAAAGGATTAAAAATGTCCACTGGACCTTTGAAAAACTCGATACCCAAAATTCCACCAGACTTATCAATACTCTGCATTAATGTGAACGGCTTAAACTGTCCTCTAAAGAGGCATAGGTTAGCTGACTGGATACAAAAACTCAAGCCAGATTTTTCTTGCATACAAGAGTCACATCTTAACTTAAAAGACAAATACAGACTCAGGGTGAAAGGATGGTCATCCATATTTCAGGCGAATGGTAATCAGAAAAAAGCAGGTGTTGCAATTTTATTTGCAGATACAGTAGGCTTTAAACCATCAAAAGTAAGGAAGGACAAAAATGGTCACTTCATATTTGTTAAGGGTAATACTCAATATGATTAGATCTCAATTATTAATATCTATGCACCCAACCAGAATGCACCTCAATTTATAAGAGAAACTCTAACAGACATGAGTAACTTGATTTCCTCCAACTCCATAATACTCGGAGATTTCAACACTCCTTTGGCAGTGTTCGATCGATCCTCCAACAAGAAGCTGAGCAAAGAAATCTTAGATTTAAACCTAACCATTCAACATTTGGATTTAGCAGACATCTACAGAACATTTCATCCCAACAAAACTGAATACACATACTTCTCATCAGCCCATGGAACTTACTCCAAAATTGACCACATTTAGGTCACAAGTCTAACCTCAGTAAATTTAAAGGAATAGAAATTATTCCTGGCTTCTTCTCGGACCACCATGGAATAAAACTTGAATTGAGTAACAACAGGAATCTGCATACTCATACACATGGAAGTTAAATAACCTTATGCTGAATGATAGCTGGGTCAGAGATGAGATTAAGAAAGAAATTGCCAATTTTTTGGAACAAAACGACAATGAAGACACAAACTATCAGAACCTCTGGGACACCGCAAAGGCAGTTCTAAGAGGGAAATTTATAGCACTGCAAGCCTTCCTCAAGAGAACGGAAAGAGAGGAAGTTAACAACTGGGACATCGCAAAGGCAGTTCTAAGAGGGAAATTTATAGCACTGCAAGCCTTCCTCAAGAGAACGGAAAGAGAGGAAGTTAACAACTTAATGGGACATCTCAAGCAACTGGAAAAGGAAGAACATTCCAACCCCAAACCCAGTAGAAGAAAAGAAATAACCAAAATTAGAGCAGAATTAAATGAAATTGAAAACAAAAGAATACTACAACAGATCAATAAATCAAAAAGCTGGTTTTTTGAAAAGGTCAATAAAATAGATAAACCTCTAGCCAACCTAATCAGAAAAAAAGAGTAAAATCTCTAATCTCATCAATCAGAAACAACAAAGACGAAATAACAACAGACTCGTCAGAAATCCAAAAAATCCTTAATGAATATTACAAGAAACTTTATTCTCAGAAATATGAAAATCTGAAGGACATTGACCGATACTTGGAAGCACGCCACCTTCCAGGACTTAGCCAGAATCAAGTGGAAATGTTGAACAGACCCATATCAAGTTCAGAAATAGCATCAACTATACAAAACCTCCCTAAAAAGAAAAGCCCGGGACCAGATCGTTTTATGTCAGAATTCTACCAAACCTTTAAAGAGGAATTAGTACCTATATTACTCAACCTGTTACAAAAGGTAGAAAAAGAAGGAAGACTACCCAACACGCTCTATGAAGCAAACATCACCCTGATCCCCAAACCAGGAAAAGACCCAACAAGAAAAGAAAATTATAGACCAATATCACTAATGAATATAGATGCAAAAATATTCAACAAGATCCTAACAAACAGAATCCAGCAACACATCAAACAAATTATACATCATGACCAAGTGGGTTTTATCCCAGGGTCTCAAGGCTGGTTCAATATACGTAAATCCGTAAGTATAATTCAGCACATACACAAATTAAAAAACAAAGACCATATGATTCTCTCAATTGATGCAGAAAAAGCTTTTGATAATATCCAGCATCCTTCATGATCAGAACACTCAAGAAAATTGGTGTAGAAGGGACATTTCTTAAACTGATAGAGGCCATCTACAGCAAACCCACAGCTAATATCATATTGAATGGAGTTAAATTGGAATCATTTCCACTCAGATCAGGAACCAGACAAGGCTGCCCATTGTCTCCATTGCTTTTTCAACATTGTAATGGAAGTTTTAGCCACCGCAATTAGGGAAGAAAAGGTGATCAAGGGTATCCATATAGGGTCAGAAGAGATCAAACTTTCGCTCTTTGCAGATGATATGATTATGTATCTGGAAAACACTAGGAACTCTACTACAAAACTCCTAGAAGTGATCAAGGAATACAGCAGTGTCTCAGGTTACAAAATCAACATCCATAAATCAGTAGCCTTTATATACACCAACAACAGTCAAGTTGAAAAAGCAGTTAAGGACTCTATCCCATTCACAGTAGTGCCAAAGAAGATGAAATATTTGGGAATTTACCTAACAAAAGACGTGAAAGATCTCTATAAAGAGAACTATGAAACTCCAAGAAAAGAAATAGCTGAAAATGTTAACAAATGGAAAAGCATACCATGCTCATGGCTGGGAAGAATCAACATTATCAAAATGTCCATACTACCCAAAGCAATATATAATTTCAACGCACTCTCTATTAAAGCTCCACTGTCATATTTTAAAGATCTTGAAAAAACAATAGTTCATTTTATATGGAATCAGAAAAAACCTCGAATAGCCAAGACATTACTCAGAAATAAAAACAAAACAGCAGGAATCACACCACCAGACCTCAGACTTTACTACAAATCGATAGTGATCAAAACAGCATGGTACTGGCACAAAAACAGAGAAGTAGATATCTGGAACAGAATAGAGAACCAAGAGATGAATCCAGCTACTTACCGCTATTTGATCTTTGACAAGCCAATTAAAAACATTCAGTGGGGAAAAGATTCCCTATTTAACAAATGGTGCTGGGTGAACTGGCTGGCAACCTGCAGAAGACTGAAACTGGACCCACACCTTTCACCATTAACTAAGATAGACTCTCATTGGATTAAAGATTTAAACTTAAGACATGAAACTAAAAATACTAGAGGAGAATGCAGGGAAAACCCTTGAAGAAATTGGTCTGGGTGAGTATTTTATGAGGAGGACCCCCCGGGCAATTGAAGCAGCTTCAAAAATACACTACTGGGACTTGATCAAACTAAAAAGCTTCTGCACAGCCAAGAACACAGTAAGTAAAGCAAACAAACAGCCCTCAGAATGGGAGAAGATATTTGCACGGTATATCTCTGACAAAGGTTTAAGAACCAGAATCCACAGAGAACTCAAACGCATCAGCAAGAAAAAAACAAGGGATCCCATCGCAGGCTGGGCAAGGGATTTGAAGAGAAACTTCTCTGAAGAAGACAGGCGCACGGCCTTCAGACATATGAAAAAATGCTCATCATCTTTAATCATCAGAGAAATGCAAATCAAAACTACTTTGAGATATCATCTAACTCCAGTGAGACTAGCCTATATCACAAAATCTCAAGACCAGAGATGTTGGCGTGGATGTGGAGAAAAGGGAACACTTCTGCACTGCTGGTGGGAATGCAAATTAATACATTCCTTTTGGAAAGATATATGGAGAACACTCAGAGATCTAAAAATAGATTTGCCATTCAATCCTGTAATTCCTCTGCTGGGCATATACTCAGAAGACCAAAAATCACAACATAACAAAGATATTTGTACCAGAATGTTTACTGCAGCCCAATTTATAATTGCTAAGTCATGGAAAAAGCCCAAGTGCCCATTGATCCACGAATGGATTAATAAATTGTGGTATATGTACACCATGGAATATTATGCAGCCTTAAAGAAAGATGGAGACTTTACCTCTTTCATGTTTACATGGATGGAGCTGGAACATATTCTTAGTAAAGTATCTCAAGAATGGAAGAAAAAGTACCCAATGTACTCAGCCCTACTATGAAAGTAATTTGGGGCTCTCACTTGAAAGCTATAACCCAGTTACAACCTAACAATAGGGGGAAGTGGGAAAGGGAGGGGAGGGAGGGGGGTGGTGGGTAGAGGGAGGGGGATCGGTGGGATCATACCTGTGGTGCGTCTTATAGGGGTATTTGCGAAACTTGGTAAATGTAGAATGTAAATGTTTTGGCACAGTAACTGAGATAATGCCAGGAAGGCTATGTTAACCAGTGTGATGAAAATGTGTCAAATGGTCTATGAAGCGAGTGTATGATGCCCCATGATCATATCAATGTATACAGTTATGATTTAATAAAAACAATAAATAAATAAATAAAATAATTGATGGGTAAAAAAAAAAAACACTATACAAATTTCAGAACACTGGTGATAAAGAGTAGATTCTAAGGACTTCCAAAGAAAAGCAGCTTATCTACAAAGGACTGAGTGTCAGAATGGCAATAAACTTCATCATTGCATCATAAGAAACTAAAAGACAAGGGAAGTAATGCCTTCAAATATCTGAGGGAAAATTGTTTCTGAACTAGAATTTTACGCCTAGCCAAATTATAAATTAAGTGACATGTGGGGTCACAAAAAACTCACCATCCATTAACCCTTTCTGAGGTAGCTACCATGTGATGTATTCTACCAAAACTAGAAAGTAAACTGAGAAAAAAGATAGATAACCAAATTTAGAGAAAGAGATCAGAGTACAGCAAAGGTGTGAAGGAATATGACTCCAGGAGACCATTTGGTTTAGCTAAGAACAATTTTTATAAAGCTGTAGAAATGAAAACATTACTGGGAAGACGTGAAAAGGGAAATTGTGTGTGGGTGGCAGTGTGAGAACTAAATACTCACCTTCCATGTTCGGAAGCTAATAGATTATACTTTCAAATGAAAACAATCAAAGAACTGCAATATAAGAGTAATAAATATGAAGGTAAGTGGTAGAAGCAGGAGTAAAGGGTTCAAAGTCATTGTCTGCTGGGGGTCAAGAACTGGGATAGGCAGTAGGGTGAGTAAAGCACTGTTATCTTATATGATGAGACTCTGTATAGACACTGCTTTGATTAAAATAAAAATTACATTCAAGAACACATTCAGAGGCTGGGTGTGGTGGCTCAAGCCTGTAATCTTAGCACTATAGAAGACTGTTGCAGGAGAATCTCTGGAAGCTAGGAGTTTGAAACCAGACCTGGTAATAGCGAGACCCTATTGCTATAAAAAATAAAAGTTGTCTGTGGAGGGGGGTGTGCCTGTAGTCCCAGCTCCTAGGGAGACTGAGGCAGGAGGACTGCTTGAGTCCAGGAGTTGGAGGGTTCAGTGAGCTATGATGATGCTACTATATATTCCAGCCTGGGCGACATAGTGAGATCTTGTCTCAAAAACAAACAAACGAAAACAAAAAAACCAAACCACATTTGGAATTATCTAGCAGTTCGTAAGTCAAATATTTTCACTTTCCTATGATTCCTTCCATAGCTTATGTCTATAAAATTTTACGTAATTGTACTAGCTCAAGTTCTTATAATTTCTCACTTACATATTTTCCCTAAGTATATTATTGTAATTATATCTAAAATATTAAAAATTCATTTTAATAATATCCAATTAAGTGGCAAACCATAATTTCTAAATCTTCCTCTATTTTTCAATGTGTATATTATTTCTAAAGTCTTGCTATTGTAAATAATGTTGCAATCAGAATTTTCAAGCACATGAATTCCTTTCTGCGGTTATTTGCTCATGTTAATTTAGCAGCAATAATGACTCTCTGTACTTATTGCAAAGCTGCTTTCCATTTCATACTGCCATCTTAAGAAATAATTCATTATTTTAATATGCATCTTTGATTTTCAGCAAAACTGAGCACTTCTCCAAAGATTATTTATTTTATCTTCTTGTGTAAACTTTATTCTAAAACCCTTTTAGGTAGAATGTATAATGATATTTCTTAATAACTCCTAACTTCACCTTTCTTTATACATTAGTTGAAATTCTATTGCAAGAAAGCAGTCCTAAGAGGGAAATTTATTGCATTAGATGGCTACATCCAAAAAACAGAAAGAGCACATCAATAAACTAATGAATCATCTTAAAGAAATGAAAAAGAGCAATCCAATCCCAAACTTAGCAGAAGAAAAGAAATAACCAAAATTAAATCAGAAATAAATGAAATTGAAAATAAAAGAAGCATTCAGAAAATTAATGAAACAAAAAGTTGGTTCTTTGAAAGGATAACTAAAATCAATAAACTATTGGCCAGATTAACCAGAAATAGAGACGTAAAATCTTTAATAACCTCAATCAGCAATGAAAAGGGGAAATAACAACTGATACCACAGAGATACAATAGATTATTTCTGACTACTACCAAAAACTTTATGCCCAGAAATTTGACAATGTGGAAGAAATGGACCAATATCTGGAATCACACTATCTTCCTAGATTTACCCAGGAAGAAATAGATCTCTTGAACAGATCAATATCAAGCACTGAGATTGCAGAAACAATAAAAAAGTTTCCAACAACAACAAAAAAAGCCCAAGACCAGATGGCTTCACATTCAGAATTCTATCACACCTTCAAAAATGAGCTTTGTACCTATACTGCAGAACCTATTCCAAAACCAGGAAAGGTCCTAATAAAAAAGCAGAACTACAGACCAATTTCACTAATGAATATTGATGAAAAATACTTAACAAAATCTTAGCAAATAAACTGCAGCTACTCATTAAAAAAATCATACAACATGATCAAGTAGGCTTCATCCAAGGCATGCAAGGTTGGTTTAACATATGCAAATTCATTAATGTAATACACCAGATCAATAGAAGCAAAAACAAAGACCATATGATCCTTTTAGTAGATGTAGAAAAAGCATTTGACAAAATTCAGCATCATTTTCTAACAATAACACTCAAGAAAATAGGCATAGGTGGCACATTTCTTAAGCTGACTGAAGCCATCTATGACAAACCCACAGCTAAAATCATACTGAATAAAACTGAAAGCTTTTCCACTTAGAACTGGAACCAGACAAGGATGTCCACTATCACCACTATTATTCAACAGAGTTCTAGCCAATGTAATGAGGCAAGAGATGGATATAAAGGGCATCCAAATGGGGAAAGAGAAGGTCAAACTCTCTCTCTTTGTTGATATGATCTTATACTTAGAAAACCTCAAAGACTCAACTACAAAACTCCTGGAAGTGATCAAGAAATACAGTAATGTCTCAGAGTATAAAATCAATGTCCACAAATCAGTAGCCTTTGTATATGCCAATAACAGCCAAGTTGAGAAGCAAATCAAGGACACAATTCCCTTCACAGTAGCTTCAAAGAAAATGAAATACTTAGGAATATGCCTAACAAAAGAGGTGAAAGATCTTTTCAAAGAGAATTATGAAACCCTAAGAAAAGAAATTGCAGAAGACATTAACAAATGGAAGAACATACCATGCTCTTGGCTGGGAAGAATCAACATTGTCAAAATGTGTATTCTACCCAAAGCAATCTATAGATTCAATGCAATCCCCATTAAAATACCAACATCATATTTTGAAGAATTGGAAAAAAATAGTACTTTGGTTTGTATGGAACCAGAAAAAATCCCATATAGCTAACACTATTCTTAGTAATAAAAACAAAGTTGGAGGCATCACCCTACCAGACTTCAGGCTATATTATAAGTCCACAGTAATCAAAACAGCATGATTTTGGCACAAAAACAGAAACATAGACATATGGAATAGAATAGAAAACCAAAAGATGAAACTAAACTAGTCTTTAACTTGCATCTGATCTTCGATAAACCAAACTAAAGCATACAGTGGGGAAAAGGATCCCTAGTCAACAAACGATGCTGGGAGAACTGGATAACCACATGTAAAAGACTGAAACTCAACCCACACTTTTCAGCCCTTACAAAAATTGACTCAAGACAGATAAGAGACTTAAATCTAAGACACAAAACAATAAATATCTTAGAAGAAAGTGTGAGGAAAACTCTTGATGATGTTGGACTGGGGAAAAATTTTATGACAAAGACTTCAATGGCCAATACAACAACAAAAATTAACAAATGGGACTTAATTAAGCTGAAAAGCTTCTGCACAGCTAAGGACACAAGTAAAGCAAAAAGACAACCTTCAGAATGGGAAAAGATATTTGCAGGATATCAGTCTGACAAATGGTTGATATCTAGAATCTACAGAGAACTCAAATTAATCAACAGAAAAAGAGTAAATAATCCCATCTACCTCTGAGCAAGAGATATGAACAGGACCTTCTCTAAAGGAGACAGGCAAATGGCTAACAAACATTTGAAAAAATGCTCATCGTCTCTGATCATCAGAGAATGCAAATCAAAACCACCCTGAGATACCACCTAACCCCAGTGAGAATGGCCCATATCATAAAGTATCAAAACTGCAGATGCTGGCATGGATGTGGAGAGAAGGGAACACTTTTACACTGCTGGTGGGACTGCAACCTTTTTGGAAGGAAGTATGGAGAATCCTCAAAGAACTCAAATTAGACATCCCATTTGATCCTGCAATCCCATTATAAGACATCTTCCCAGAAGAAAAAAAATCATTTTATCATAAGGACATTTGCACTGGACTGTTTATTGCAGCTCAATTACATTTGCCAAAATGTGACATTACCTAAATTTCCAACCCAGGAATAGATTAACAAGCTGTGGTATATGTACACCATAGAATACTATTCAGACATTAAAAAGATGGAAAATTTACATTTTTTGTATTAACATGGATGGAGGTGGAACACATTCTTCTTAGGAAATCATCACAAGA
Organism: Nycticebus coucang; assembly: GCF_027406575.1. Taxonomy (NCBI): domain Eukaryota; kingdom Metazoa; phylum Chordata; class Mammalia; order Primates; family Lorisidae; genus Nycticebus; species Nycticebus coucang. Next base: position 19,007,145 of record NC_069804.1, read on the forward strand.
ATGGAGAAGCAAGAATGCAATTCTAATATGAAGGCAGTAGATGATCTAATACAAGGTCGGGGGGGTAGGGGAAAGAAAGAGGGATTGAGTAGAGGGGAGGAGGAAAGACAATGGGGAAGGTCACAGTATATGGCACACCTCTTGGGGGCAGGACACGATTACAACTGTAATCAGTGTAATCTAATTCTTTGTACCCTCAATGAATCCCAAACAATAAAAAAGAATTCTATTGCAAGAAAAAGCTTTTATTTCTCTTCCATTAATTAATTTATGAATTAACTCATGGATTCTTGTTTTATTTGATGGGCTGTAATCGAACACCATCATTCATTACTGCTATGTTCAAATTGTCCCAGATTGGCCAGTAGGAGCCCTTTAATCAACTCCTTATATTGACATTTGAACATGAGATGAAATAATTTCCTGTTGTCCTATTTATACTATTTTTCATTGTATAAAACTACAAAAAAATTTTTTTATACTGTCAATTTGTTAGCAATTTGCTCGATATCTCTTCCTAAGTTTCCTAGATGTGTTACCTTGGAAAATTCAGTTAGGCTGGAATTAGTTACAGTGTAGGGTTTAAGAGAAGACACTAAACATTTTCTGGGTTGTGGCCTGGCACGGTGACTCACGTCTATAATCCTACTGCTCTGGGAAGCCGAGGTGAGTGGATTGCTTGAGTGCAGGAGTTCAAGATCAGCCTGAGCAAGAGCAAGTCCCCCTCTCTACTAAAAATAGTAAAAACTAGCCTGGTTTGGTGGCAAGCACCTGTAGTCCTAGCTATTTGGGATGCTAAGGCAAGAGGAACTCTTGAACACGAGAGTTTGAGGTTGCTGTGAGCTATGCTGATGCCACTGCACTCTACTAAGGGTGACAGAGTAAGACTCCGTCTCAAAAAAAAATGTTTTCCAAGTTTCTCAGAGGCATATAAAAAACATCATGAAATCATTAATTTCCCACTGTTTTGTATAACTGCTTTGTCATACAGAGCAGCAGGTACTCAACACTGTTGTAATAAATATATTAAAATGTAACATACATTTTGCACTATCTCATTCCATTGATTTCTATGCCTGTATTATTCCCCTCCAATAATATTCTGAACTGCTGCTGTTTTAAATAAGATTCAGTACTTGACAGCTTAATCTCTTCTCATTATTCTTTTATAAAATATTCTGGATTAAGAAACGAAATTCTGAATCATTTTGTTAAGTTTTAAGGAAAATGCAACTGGACTCTTAATGATAGATGGTTATAAGAGTACTGATATTCTTTTCCTTTTTTTTTGAGACAGGGCTTCACTAGATTGTTGCTTGGGCTTGGAGTGTAGTGGCGTCATCATAGCTCATTACAACCTCAAATTCCTGAGCTCAAGTGATCTTCCTGACTTAGCCTCTGATGCAACTATAACTATAGGTGTGTAACTATAGTCACTAAGCCTGACTAATTGTTTTTTATTTTTTTGTAGAAATGGGGTCTCACTCTTGCTCAAGCTAATTTTGAACTCCTGGCCTCAAGTGATCCTCCTGTCTCAGTTTCTCAAAGTGCTAGGATTACAGGTGTGAGCCACTGAGCCTGGCCTGAGATTCTTAACAGCCTTCTCTAATAGGACTTAGACATTTATTTCCTTTCCTGCTATCTTTTAGGTTTCTTAGAGTTTTGTAGTTTCTTTTTCATATAATCCACATAAAATGCCATTAAGTACATAAAAATAAACTACTTTTGTGAATGAACTGAGTTCAATTAATGGAGTTTTGTAACATAGAATTCGTGACAATAAAGTTATTATATAAAAGTAGCAATAGGCTGGGTGCAGTGGCTCATGCCTGTAGTCCTAGCACTTTGGAGGCTGAGGAGGGAGGATTGCTTGAGCTCAGGAATTTGAGATCAGCCCAAGCAACATAGTGAAACCTTGTCTCTACAAAAAAAAAAAAAAATTAGCCAGGTGTGATGGTGCATGCCTGCAGTCCCAGTTACTCAGGAGGCTGAGGCAGGAGGATAGCTTGAGTCCAGGAGTTGGAGGCTTCTGTGAGCTGAGATCATGTCAATGTACTTCAACCTGGGCAACAGAGCAAGATCTAGTAAAAAATAAGAAATAAAAACAGTGATATAAAGGTAGGGCAATGAGGATATAATTTAATACCCTGGTCTTAGCAAGAATCAAGTTAAGTGATAATGCCATGGGATAGAGACTGAATAGGAAAGAAAATACATTCAGGAAGGGAGCAAGAGAATGAAAACAAAGGACAGTATTCATAGAGAGAGGCAAAATTTCTTGGGACGATGGTAATATCCACGGTGGGTAACTAATTGAGAGTAACATCAGAAATAATAAATGATCATTGGGAAGCACCTGTGGCTCAGTGGGTAGCACACTGGCCCCATATACCAAGAGTGGCAGGTTTGGACCTGGCCCTGGCCAAACTACAAAACAAAAAAATAGCTGGGCGTTGTGGCAGGCGCCTGTAGTCCCAGCTACTCGGGAGACTGAGGCAAGAGAATCGCCTAAGCCCAGAAATTGGAGGTTGCTGTGAGCTGTGATGCCACAGCACTCTACCGAGGGCAATAAAGTGAGACTCTGTCTCTAAAAAAATAAATAAATAAATAAAATAAAAATAAATAAATGATCATTGCAAATATTTGTTCTAGACTATTTTAAAAGCTTTATAAATTATATGTAAATTGAAGAGAAAAAACTGACATTAGGAATCAATAAATAAAATATTGAGAGGTTATGTGGGAAAATAAATCAAAGGAAGACTTAAGTATTTTAAAATCTACATGCAAATTCTTCTGAATGACTTTTTATCTATGAGTCAAATCCTGTATTAGCATTTTTATTTATTTTTTAATTTTTATAATATTGGCCTTTTATTTTTAATATCTATTATACCATGAATTCATAGGGAAAAGATTCCAGCAGTGCGGAGAGGTGCCTTGCCATCGAATGCAACAAAGCTTTGTATGACTATTATGTCATGACTTCATGGGGAATAAATAGGTTCCAGCACCTAATATCATGGTTCTATTGGTTCTCTTGGGTCTCTTGTGTGCTATACCATATGCCTATTATGCCATGAATTCATAGGGAATGGGTTCCAGGAGCTCAGGCTCCTTTCCATTGGTTCTCACAAAGTGTGCATCTCTGGGTGGAGCAGGCTGGCACTTCAGTTGAACCCAGGTACCTTTCTCTTTGGCTTCCTTCTTTTTCTCATCATTTTCCTTCACCTGTTTCAGGAAGCTATCTCAGCCTTTGGAGTGCTTAATATGCTCAAAATGAACATTAATCCTCTTGGCAAGAATCTTGCCCTTGTTTGTTTACAACAATGCCAACAGTATGCTGGGTAACACTGTAGACTCTTCTGGTTTTGCCATGGTAACATTTGTGTGGCATGCCTTTTTGAACATATGCATTCCTTTGTTGTCTACAATATCACCTTTTTTATAGATTTGCATATACGTGGCTGAAGGAACAACTCCATGTTTTCTAAAAGGCCTAGAAAATCTGTATCGGGTACCTCTCCTCTTTCCCTTTGTCAGTTGGTGAATTACTGGAAGATGGCATCTCTGGCTAAAAGGCTGTATTACCCTTTTTAAAATCACAGGTTCACAATAAAAACTTATTCAGGACCAGAGTCAAGATGATAAAGTCCCTTTAGAGTAAAAGCTATTTTACATCCAGTAAATAAGTACTTTTTCAAAATATTAAAATAATTACATTAATTTGAAAATGAATCAAACCCAGGTTTAATCTTCTACAACTTCTACTTGCCTAAAGCCCAATATGAATTTATAACACTTCTTTTATAACATGGCAACTCCTGTTTTCACTAGTTATATGATTCTTAGCCCAGTAGGAAAAATTCACTGAGTCAGTCTAAATTTAAAGCCAGTAATAAGAACTGATTCAGAATTTAAGTAACCAACCTTGGAGTCCCATGAGCTCTACTAAGACCTTTCAGTTTGTTTAGACTACACAAACATTACAAATAGCAGCAGCACTTACCTTTCAGTGTGGCCTTCTTTAATACCTTCATGGCATAAAGCTGTCTAGCATCAGAGCCTGAGATTTTTTTAACTAAGAAAACCTGCATTTAAGGAAGAGAAAATAAATATTAAAAAATATCACAAACTATACCTTTATTAAGTGAAATAAGACTTTATTATTATTATACAGATTCTAATACAGTACAGATCAAGTATCTCTCTTAGAATGTATCAGTTATAAATATGAACGATAAACAGTAGTTAGGACTTGTGGTGTCAATATAAGTTAATACATTTTTTCATTTTGTTGTTTGCCAATTCCCAAAGAGCATGTAACATGTTAGGACAGAAAAATATTATCTTTAAATGTCATATAAGAGGAAATAGGTGGAGAAAAGATCAGTATGTCTAAAGTACAACAAAAGTGGTGATGGCTCTGATTTTCACAAAACAAAAATTCCTTTGAGCCCATTGAAACTATTAGACAGGGGTTTTTCTTGACCACAATTTCCTGTTGATACAATTATTCACTGATGAAGGAGCTTTGCTATATATGAAAAAAATGCACATAAATCTAACTGCTCAGCAGAACAATTTAAAGCACTCACATTGAAAAATTCTATTCACATTTTTTTTTTGAGACAGTGTCTCACTATGTAACCCTCAGTAGAGTGCCGTAGTGTCACAGCTCACAGCAACTTCGAACTCTTGGGCTGAAGCTATTCTCTTGCCTCAGCCTCCTAAGTAACTGGGACTACAGGAGCCTGCCACAATGCCTGGCTATTGTTTTGTTGTAGTTGACATTGTTCTTTGGCAAGCCCAGGCTGGGTTCGAACCTGCCAGCTCCAGTGTATGTGGCCAGCACCCTAGCCGCTGAGCTACAGGCACGGAGCCAGAACAATTTTTTTTTTTTTGTAGAGACAGAGTCTCACTTTATGGCCCTCGGGTAGAGTGCCATGGCCTCACACAGCTCACAGCAACCTCCAACTCCTAGGCTTAGGCGATTCTCCTGCCTCAGCCTCCCGAGTAGCTGGGACTACAGGCGCCCGCCACAACGCCCGGCTATTTTTTGGTTGCAGTTTGGCCGGGGCCGGGTTTGAACCCGCCACCCTCGGTATATGGGGCCGGCGCCTTACTGACTGAGCCACAGGCGCCGCCCTTTTTTTTTTTTTTAAGACAGAGTCTCACCCCTTCTGCCAGGCTAGAGCACTGTGGTGTCATAGCTCACAGCAACCTCAAACTCCTGGGTTAAAATGATCCTCCTGCCTCAGCTTCCCAAGTAACTGGGACTACAGATGCCCTCCACCACGCCCAGGTAGTTTTGCTATTTTTAGTAGAGACGGGGTCTTGCTCTTGTTCAAGCACTGGTCTCAAACTCCTGAACTCAGGTGATCCACCTGCCTCGGCCTCCCAGAGTGCTAGTACTACAGGCATGAGTCACACAAATGTTTAATGTGACCTAAGTCAGAACCTCACCTTCCCACCTTTTTACAATCAAATTATCACATATACCTAAATACGAAGAACACAATTTCCAAGTATGTTATTGAGAATTTTGACATTCCAAATATTTTTGGCTACTTTTAAAATAAAGTGTGGGAATTGTATAAAATGAATAGTCTTCTATAAACAATGCACGGTTGTGCTACAACATGGCCAGTACAAGACTATCAATGAATCTTTTCTACTCATTTTGACCATTAGGTTCATGATCTTTTCCATCAAACCTAAGTTTAAACAGACCTGCTAAATGGACCTGAATTTCAACTCATTTTCTCCTACCCATTCTTTCCTAGTAGTGTTCTTAAGCTGCCCCAGATGAAAAGAAGAGAATCAATTACAATCAAGAACTAACTTTATGATTAGCTCTCAATTATGTGAATTAGCACGTCAGGCTATTAGCACAAAAATCAAAAAAATGATTCATTCAAGTAATTTTAGGACAAGGCATAGTTTTTCACTTTGAGAAATTGTGTCAAGGCAATGAGCAATGAACCAAAATCAAGTGAAGAGCAGAATGTGTTACTCTCCTATTATCACTCCCTTCCTTTTCACCATGCTCCATTCTTCAGCTCCATTTAGTCAGTTAGTGGGGGCCAATCTAGGGAGTGAAAAGTATTCTTAAACAGAGTAGTTCTATAGAATTAGGACTATTACTCAAATGTTAAAGGTAATCAAAGATTATTAATGTTTTTGAGCAGAAATAAATTCTAATTGGTGGAGATAATTAGAATTTATTTGATATTTATTCATCCTTAAGATTCTCAGAGTAAACTTCTATGTTTTATTCTACAAGAAAAAATTCTCCTGGAGGATTCCAAATTTTCTTCAACTATTCTTTCAGTGTACTTTCTTAACACATTTTAGCACCTCTTAGCTTATGAAGTACCACAAACACTGTAATGGATTATCGTGCCAATTTTGGAAGGCAGGTCTACTATCAATGCTTACTTTACAGCTGCCTGAACTAGGGTTTAGAGTATTTAAATAATTTGCCCAGTGTCACAGGTCAACCACTCAAGTCTTACGCTTCTGCTCAGGGTGCTTTTTATTTTTTCTCTTTGGCCAGTAACCAGCCAAGCCTAGCAGGAACAGCAGCAGTCCTGAACTAGGGTTTAGAGTATTTAAATAATTTGCCCAGTGTCACAGGTCAACCACTCAAGTCTTACGCTTCTGCTCAGGGTGCTTTTTATTTTTTCTCTTTGGCCAGTAACCAGCCAAGCCTAGCAGGAACAGCAGCAGTCCCAGCTGCCACTGCTTTCTCCACCAGAGCATTCCTGACCTTTCTCACTGCCCCCATCCCCCACGAAGCTATTCTAGGCTCTGATAGGTCATCCCTATTTCCTTGGCTTACCCTGGCCTTTTAGGATGAGTAAGAAAGAAGACAGCCTATTTTTAACATTTGATATTTATAGTAAGGTATTTAAGTTACTTTTAAAGATGTAAAGGGAGAAGCATGCTAATTCCTAGGAACTTAAATATTGTGTTCCCTGAAATTTTAATGTATAAAAATAAACCCATCTATTTGGGTTTATCAAGTGGCATGATAATACAATTTAATATCAGATACTATATCATTTAATGACCTTTTATTATTTAATTCTCACTACTATAGGGTTAGAACTATTACTCATTAATTCTTTCCAGAATTATATGCTGGGTACTGTGCTATTGGTTTAATACTGAGACTTGGTACAAGGCATGGCCCTTGTACTCATGACACATACAGTCTAGTTGGGGAGATAGTCAATAAATAATTTAATGAAAAACTGCAATTGTGCTAAGTATATGGAGATGAGGTATATAATGTTCTCAGTGGAGATGAGGTATATAATGTTCTCAGAGGGTATAACCAGGGGACACAACCTAAGCAGGATGGCAGGAAAGGCTTCTTTGAGATCAAAGGCACAAGAGGAGCTGGCCAGCTGAAAAAGTGGTGGGACAGAGTTTTTCAAGCAGAAGGAATAATAGGACGTGGAAAGGCTTTCTAGTGACATGAAACTTAAGGACCCTGTTTAAGGACCAAAAAAAGGTGATTAATATGGCCAGAACATAGAATGTGAAAAGTATGTAAACTGATGTTGGAGAAGTAGTTAGGGGCCAGGATGGGTTCCTCAGTCATCTTAAGAATCTATCTTTGGCTTGAAGCCTGTTGCTCAGTGGTTAGGGCACCGGCCACAGACACAGGGGCTGGTGGTTTTGAACCCGGCCCGGGCCTGCTAAACAACAACAACAACAACAACTACAAGAACAAACAGCTGGGTGTTGTGGTGGGTGCCTGTAGTCCCAGCTACTTGGGAGGCTGAGGCAAGAGAATTGCTTAAGCCCAAGAGTTTGAGGTTGCTGTGAGCTGTGACACCACAGCACTCTACCAAGGGCGACGTAGTGAGACTGTCTAAAAACAAACACACAAAAATAAATCTGTCCTTATCATAAAAGCAAAGGGAAACAACTGAAGGGTTAAGCAGCTAGAGTAAAAGATCAGTTCATGCTGGCTGTCATGTAAATAATGGATTTATGGATTGAGGCATGAATACATTTGGGAAGACCCATTTAGGAGACTCCTTCAAAAGACCAGGTAGAAAGGTGGTAGTATATTCTGGAGGGGTAGCAGTGGAGAGGACAGCAATGCTTTAAGAAATTTTTACTAAAGAAAGCAACAAGACTTGGTGACAGATCAGATTGGCTAGGGCAGGAGTGGAGTATGGGGTGGTAGGGACTAGAAAGACATGTCTAGAATGGCCCCCAAAATTCTGGCTTGCTTAACTGGATGCCATTCACAGTGATAGAGAAAAATGAAATAAAACAGATTTGAGGAATAGGGGAAGGTGATGAGTTTTGTCTCAGATATGTGGGACTTTAAAGTTCCTTTGAGACATGCAAATTAAAAAAACTAAGCAGTTGTGTGTAACAGTTCATAGCTTGGAGGAGCAATCTAGGTTGGAGATATAAATCTGCTAGGTCATCTGTATGTGAGTTATAATTAAGATAGTGGGCATAGAGAAAACAAATTAGTAGGAAGTATGTATAGAGGAGAAGGCAGCCTAGAATTGAACCTTGAGGAACTTCAATATTTAATGACTGGCTATGAGAGGGAAATGGGGCTCCAAGAGGTTAAGTAACTTACTTAAGCACACACAGTGAATAAGTAGAAGGAAGAAAAAAAATCGGATCCAAGTCTGGCTGACCTAGAGCCCAAACTTCCAACCATATGCTCTGCTAGCTACTTAGTTTACATTGGGATAAAAAGCATCCTTTTGGGTTTGAAAGAGGTTACCAACTGTAACAAATTACCTGTGTTAGACGAGAATGCTAAATAGTCTCACTAAAATACAGAAGAGAGCTAAACTGGTGCTGTTTTGAAACTTGCTAAGCATAATATATTCAAATGTTTCCTTACACAGAAGTATTAAGCAATCACTGCACTGTGAATACTGAGTGAAAATCTGAATTTTCCTCTAGCTGAGAAATGTCTAGATAGATCACACAGTAGTGATTATAATGCTATGCTAAAGAAATACAGGAAGCAACCTTGAGGTATGCAGCAGGGGGATAAGGATTACTCAAAGAAAACCAATAAGATGTTGCATCTTTTGGAGCAATTTTACTTGGTGGCTTGGGGAAACTATTTATTTATTAAGTTTTTTTTTTTATTTGAGATGGGGGTCTTGCTTTGTTGCCCAGGCTAGAGTATAGTCGTGTGATCGTAGCTCATGATAGCCCAGAACTCCTGGGCTCAAGTTATCCTTCTGCCTCAGCTTTCCAAGTTGCTGGGATTATAGATATGTTATACTGCACTTGGCTTTGTTTTTTACTTTTTGTAGAGACAGGGTCTTTGTTGCACAGGTTGGTCTTGAACCGTTGGCCTCAAGCAATCCTCCCACCCGGACTTCTAATGTGCTGGGATTATAGGCATCAGCCACCAGTCCCAGCTACCTCATCCTTTTTGAGACAGGGTCTCACTCTGTTGTCTAGGCTAGAGTGTAGTGGTGTCATCATAGCTCACCACAACCTCCTATGCTTGGGTTGAAGGGGCTCTCCTGCCTTAGCCTCCCAAGTAGCTGGGACTATAAGCATGTGTCACCACTCAGCTAATTAAAAAAATATATTTTTTTAGGGTGGCGCCTGTGGCTCAAGGAGTAGGGCGCCGGTCCCATATGCCGGAGGTGGCAAGTTCAAACCCAGCCCCAGCCGAAAACCACAAAAAAAAAAAAAAATTTATAGACAGGGTCTTGATATGCTGCTCAGAGTAGAGTCAAACTCCTAGCCTCAAGCTATCCTCCTATCTAAGCCTTCCAAAATGCTGGATTACAGGCATTGGCCAGCCTCACTTTTTTTGAGACAGGGTCTCACTATGTTGTCCAGGCTAGAGTGTACCCGTATCATCATCATAGCTGATTATAATCTCCTATGCTTAGGCTCAAGGGATTCTCATTCCTCAGCCTCCCAAGTAGCCCAGAACTTATAGGCATGTGCCACCATGCTCAGCTAATTCTTAACAAATTCTATTGTAGAAATAGACTCTTGCTATGATGCTCAGAGTGTTCTCGAACTCCTGGCCTCAAGTGATGCTCCTCCCTCAGTCGCCCAAAGTGCTAGAATTATAGGCATGAACCACCATGTCTGGCCAGCCACGGTTTTTCATATTAAAAACAAACATGAATGTTATTGAACAGAATGCAAACTTTACATTTCATTTTAAAGACAACCCTTGAGTCCAAAAAAAAAAATTACATTTGTAGCAATAACTCCCAACTCTACTTTCTTGAGAATACTCACTTTATGTTAGTCTTAAGGTACACTGGAAGGGAGGCTAAGAGGTATTGTACTGTATTACAAGATCACCTTCTAATCCTACACAAGGACTCAAAAAGAGGCCAGTATTATTAAGAGATTTGATTTTTAACCATTCAAGCACAACCAGAGAGGTCATGTGGTCTTAAAATATAAAATGAATATGAAGTGAATACTACTAATTTATTAGTTTCCGATGTACTGTTTTTTTGTTTTTTTTTTTGGCAGTTTTTGGCTGGGGCTGGGTTTGAACCCGCCACCTCCAGCATACGGGGCAGGTGCCCTACTCCTTTGAGCCACAGGTGCCACCCTCTGATGTACTTTTCAATGACATTTTCACTTTGCCACACTTACTGATAGAGATGTAAAAACACAGAAAACACCACTGTTAAGGGAACATTTCATCAAACATTTTCCATTACTCCACGTGTATGAAATATATATGAATTACAAAAGACAACTTTTTAGAAAGCACATATTCATGACTTACCTTTCCAAATGATCCCTGACCTAATACTTTTAAAAGTTCAAACTGGGAAGGATCTGCCTTTTCATGTCCTTCTTTTACATGATGTGTGATTGCAATTTCTTTGATACTGCCTTCTTCCTGTTGAGGTAAATATAAGGGGAAAAAACAGAGTTAGTCAGAGCCACTTTCTCTTGCTAAAAATCAAGTGATAGTAATTTAGTGTAAATTAGAAATTCTCAAATGAATATACAAAACTACCCTTTACTGACCCACCAAATATAAAGAAAATACATACCAAGCAAATATACTTTGGGGTTAAATGTCAGAGATAGTATTGTAACAACTCATTACACAGGCCAGTTTAACTTTTAAATAACATAAGCACTAAGTATTTCCAAATCTTCTTTCTCCCTACTGGAGACAATTACAATAAATAGTTTTATTATGGGGGGTAGAAGGTGCAAAGAAGTCTAAAAATAACAGATCAGAGTAAACTGCTGTGCTCTGGCCGGTGGTTACACTAGGCAGAATCAGTGCTATCTTAAAAAAAACTTGTTTGGCTCGGTGCCTATAGCTCAGTGGCTAGGGCGCTGGCCACATACACTGGGGCTGGTGGGTTTCAACCTGGTCTGGGCCTGCTAAACAACAACAACTACAACAAAAAAACAGCTGGGCGTTGTGGTGGGCACCTGTAGTCCCAGCTACTTGGGAGGCTGAGGCAATAGAATCGCTTAAGCCCGAAAGCTTGAGGTTGCTGTGAGCTGTGAAGCCACAGTACTCTACCTAGGGCAACAGTAAGACTCTGTTTCAAAAAAAACAAAACAACAACTACAATAAAAAACTTGTTTATTGGAAAGAGAGGTTGAAAAATATTCCAGGGTAAACATACAGACTTCTACCCTAAATACAGCTGTTTAAGTAAGTACACTAAAGTTTTTATCTATCTGAAATATTTGAGAGTTACTTTCTGATTCTATTAATAGAATAACCTGGAATCTGAGAAAGGAGAAAGGAGTAACACTGAAACACAAAATCAAAAAAGATTTAAAATTTACAAAGAGGATTAGGTATGAGAAAAAATGACTATTCAGTATGATAGAACAGTGAAACAAAGGTCTTTGGGTTAAGAGAAAAAAAATTTTTTTTTTTTTTTTTTTTGAGACAGGGTCTCACTCTGTTGCCCTAGCTGGAATGCAGTGGTGATATCATAGCTCACTGAAGCCTAGAACTCCTGGGCTCAAGTGATTCTCCTACCTCAGCTTCCCAAATATTTGGAACCAGAGGCATGTGCCACCATGCCTAGTTATTTTTAAAACTTTTGTAGAGCTGGAGTCTCACTTTGTAGCACAGGCTGGTCTCCAACTTCCAGCCTCGAGTGATCTTCCCACCTCAGCTTCCCAAAATGCTGTGATTACAGGTGTGAGCCACCATGACAGGTCAAGAGAAGGATTTTTTTTTTTTTTTATTGTTGGGGATTCATTGAGGGTACAATAAGCCAGGTTACATTGATTGCAATTGTTAGGTAAAGTCCCTCTTGCAATCATGTCTTGCCCCCATAAAGTGTGACACACACCAAGGCTCCACCCCCCTCCCTCCAATTTTTAAAAGATGGTGGACACTTCTGTATATTTGAGGGGAGGTGGTAGAACAAAGAGAAAATGTATATAAATAAGATTTCCAATTATTTATGTTGAGATCAGCAGATTGAGTATACCTTAATCAAGACACATACTATATGTGAAAGACAACATCTACAATAAAACAAAACCTAACAAAATCAAAAACATAAGCTCTTCAAATAAAAACTACCATTTCTATTCTGTTGACTATGTTTTTTTCCTAAGAGCACACATACTATTAGTACAATCTAAATGTACTATATAGACATAAATAATTATTTTTATTATCGTAGTCCATAAAAATGTTTGAGTTCCAGTAACACTTTCTAAGATACCCTTAGAATGTTGGCAACATAAGAAATTATAAAAATTTCTCAAAAAGATATATGAGGATATTCTAACATGGTATCTTTGGAAAATAAGTAGTAAGAGAAAAAAAAAATGCTCCCAGAAGATAAAAAGAGATTCAGGCCCATCATTTTAGTTTCTAAGACAGAGATTGTAGGTTATCCTACTACTTAGGCAAGTGAATCCTTTTGGATTCTATCTGAACCTTGGCAACAATAACAGAACAATCTCCTAATACTGGTTTCTTTCTTCATTTTGTAATTTCACATGCATTATCTCCTTAGTTTCTCACAACAATCCTGTGCAGTAGGTATTAGGGTAGAACCAAGCATTAGCTGACTCTAAGATGGTTTCTTCTCCTTCCAAAATAAAATCAAGGCACAAAGACTTCAGAGTGATAGCTATTAGTAGCTATGACAGGAAAGGCAGTAAGTAAATTAGCAAATTCTTTTACAAAACTTTTAAAGAACAATGTATACATGAGATTGATTAAGTAAGACTGAGACTAAAATCCAGCAAATACTACTATTAAACACACCTACCACATTATCAAGCTTGTGCTAAGTTCTTTTCCACCTTTTGTCTTATATTTATGCTTCACAACAAATCTTTGACCACATGTTAATGTTTGAAAGTGCAGATGATCACACAAAGGAGTAAACCTCAGAGCAAGCATAAATGTTTCAGAATTCTCTATGTATTACTCCATTCACAACTAGAAATTTGACACATCTAAAGGCAAAATGGTTTGAATACTATACAGTATAGAGTTTAAAGAGAGTAAGTGAAGACTAAAGATCACAAGCCAGTTAGTGGTTGACTTAAGGTTCAATTCTAGGCCTTCTGACTTCTAAAATAAGGCCCTTATCATTACACCACACTGAGAATGTCAGAGGCTCTTGGTGATTTCCTATCTAAGATTAAGGACAGGAAATTACAGACATATACCTCTGGTCTTCAAAACTGGTCTGTATCTTTTAGCAAAGTCAGCTAAGTTAATTAGAGCAGTGAACTTTAAAGGTTTGGAAGTACACCCTTAGCAGTGTAAAAAAAATTAGTATATACCAAATATTTGTATACTTACTGTTTTCATAAATTATATACTTGTAAAGAAGTTATCCTCTTTCTTTTCTATACCCCAAAGTGCTGTCACATTGCACTTTAAAGACTAATGGATTACAGACTTGAACTTCTGGGGCCAAGTTCACGGGCTGGGTTCCAGCATGTGTCAGTCAGTATAGTATAGAAAAAAACTATCTGCTCAAGAGCCTATCTGGAATCTAGCAGCCATTTATGCCCTTAAATCATGAGGCTGTGAGAACTATACTCTAATATTTTATATGAATTTACCATTTTCTTTCTTGGGTGAGTGGGATGTGATTTAACAGGTTACAGTATTTTTTTTTCACCTTGTATTTCATTGCAAATACTTACTACAGTTGCCTGGCACAAATAAAGATGTGACACAGAACAGAACAACCACCACTGAGTTATAAACAAATGCAGGCATACAGGATCAAGCCCTAATCCTACACAGTGTGAGCTATAATCATATCGTGAATGTCAAAATAAATAGCATTTATTATTCTCATCTTTGATGATTGCCCTTCCTTTATGCTCATGTTTAATAATTTACTAAAAAAAAGGTAGAGTCTTGGCCAGGCATGGTGGTTCACGCTTGTAATCCTAGCACTGTGGGAAGCTGAGGCAGGTGGACGGCTTGAGCTCAGGTGTTCAAGACCAGCCTGTGCAAGAGTAAGACTCCATCTCTACTAAAAACAGAAAAAAAATAGTCAGAAATGGTGGTGCATGCAGGCAGTCCCACCTACTCAGGAGGCTGAGGCAAGAGGATTGCTTGAAGCCAGGTGTCTGAGGTTGTGAGCTATGATGATGCCATTGCACTCTATCTAGGGCGACAGAGTGAGATTCAGTCTCAACAAAAACAAAAATGTAGTATGTATGGTGTTGGGAATACCTTTCATTCTTTCTTTTTCTATTTCCAGTGGTATCATCTGGGTACAAGCCTTTATCACCTTTCATGTAGAAAACTGAAAGTAGCCTGTGTCCGCTCTAATTCATTTTTCTGAAAGTATACAGCTCAAGTCAGATGACCAGGCTATTCAAAAACTCCTCTGAGGTTCTCCAAATTAAACACACTGCTTCACCTCAGCATTGGAAGCCCTCTACAAAATGGTCTTAACCTACCCTTCTTGTATACGTTATCTCCCAACATCCCTTTACTCATACTCGTGAGTCAACCTGGGTTGTTTCCTGTTCCCTCATATTTTTAGTTTTAAAATCCAAGTAATACATGCATATTAGTAACAAATAAGCAGTTACAGAAAAGCTTATAATGAGAATCCAGTCTCTTCTTACCCCATATCTAGACTTAAAAAAAATAGCTCTGCATTTACTTTTTTTACAATGTTTACTGCAGCGGTTCTCAACCTGTGGGTCATGACCCCTTTGGGGGGTCTCCTGAATATCAGATAATTACATTATGATTCATAACAGTAGCAAAATTACAGTTATGAATTAGCAACGAAAATAATTGTATGGTTGGGGGTCACCACAACATGAGGAACTGTATTAAAGGGTTATGGCATTAGGAAGTTTGAGAACCACTGGTCTACTGACCTAAAAATAAGAAAAGATAATGGAGGGGATCACTTATACTATTCCCTTTCTTTCTATCATCCTCTTCCCCCATTGTTCGATGATTATATTTTTACATAAACCTCATATTCTCTCAGCTTTGGAAAGAATGGTAAGTCCTTACTTTGTAAAAGGAAGCTAATAGTTCCTATACATCCTTTCTCTCAAACTTCCCCCCAACTTGCTGCCAACTTTATTTTAAAATTTTTTATTAAGGCTATTTATTTTAAGAAATTTAACATTCTCTCCTGCAACAACAACCATGCTGTCTCCAGAGCCTGATTCCAAAGCTGAAAGTCTATACAATAACGTCCACATTTTTTTTTTTTTTAATTTGGCCGGGGCTGGGTTTGAACCCGCCACCTCCGGCATATGGGACCGGCGCCCTACCCGCTGAGCCACAGGCGCCGCCCAATAATGTCCACATTATCGTGACAATATGTTGCTCATATGCAGACTAGGTAATATACAATTTCCTTTTATATGAGCCCAAAGCAATGACTCCCAGACCAAACCAAAGGGACTTAAAAAAAACAACCATATTTCATCCAATGCTTAAATTCATGATAAATTATTTGTGATTTTATTTTCCTTGTATGAGACAGAGTCTCTTTCTTGTCCTGGCTAAACTATAGTGATATCATTATAGCTCACTGCAACCTCAAACTCCTGGGCTCAAGCAAGCCTCCTGCTTCAGCTTCTCAAGTAGCTGGGACTACAGATATAAACTACCACATCTTGTCATGTTTTCTATTTTTTGTAGAGATAGGTCTTGTTGCTCAGGCTGGTCTCAAACTCCTGACCTCAAGCAATCCTCCCATCTCAGCCTCCCAAAATACTAGAATTATAGGCATGAGCCATCACGCCCAGCCAATAAATTCTACTTTGATTGCTATTTGGACAGTGAATTTCTTCCACCCACCTCAGCCTCCCAGAGGCTAGGATTATAGGTGTGAGCCACGGTGCCTGGCCAGGGCTTCTCTTTTTGTACTTCCTCTACTAGTTGAATATTACATGTCTGGAACTGAATCTTTTACATCACCCTTTTCCTCCTATTTTCTGTCTCTGTCTTCTGAAAGACAGACTTTAACTTTTATCTTCCTATTCTCATAATGAATTGTTTATTCTAGCAAATTTTAGTTTAAAATAAATGTTCAAGTGTTTCTTTTCTTAATTTTTTTTTTTTTTTAAAGAGCATCTTCCTCCACTCTCTACCCTCTCCCCCAACATAGATACAATCATTTCAAATGCCTTTGGGGATACAAACTAGAATTTTTAAAATATTTTTCTAAATTGGAAGGAGGGTATCTCAGAGTACAAAAAACTTTCTTGGGGGTGGAGAGCAAAGATCAATGCCTGTAGCAAGTATGACATTAGCCCAAGTTCCCCAAATGTGCCACTGTTTTATCCTGAATATGCTTTTTTGTTCCTTCTAAGTTTAAATTTTATGAGAAATGTATAAGAAATAAATTTATGCCAGGCACGGTGGCTTACGCCTGTAATCCTACCATTCTGGGAGGCCGAGGTGGGTAGATTGCTTGAGCTCATGGGTTCGAGACCAGCCTGAGCAAGAATGAGACATCATCCCACATTTGCCAAGGCTCACATGTACCTTGGCAAATGTGGAATGTAAATGTCTTGACAAAGTAACTAGGAAAATGCCAGGAGGGCTATGTCAACTAATGAGATGAAAATGTGTCAAATATTCTATGAAACAAGTGTATGGTGCCCCATGATCATATTGATGTACACAGCTATGATTTAATAAAAAAAAAAAAAAGAATGAGACATCATCTCTCTTTTTCTTGAGACAGAGCCTCAAGCTGTCACCCTGGGTAGAGTGCTGTGGCATCACAGCTCACAGCAACCTCCAACTACTGGGCTTAAGCGAGTCTCCTGCCTCTGCCTTCCAAGTAGCTGGGACCACAGGCACCTGTCACAATGCCCAGATATTTTTTGGTTGTAGCCGTCATTGTTGTTTGGCGGCCCAGGCTGGATTCAAACCTGCCAGCTCCGGTGTATGTGGCTGGCGCCTTAGCTGCTTGAGCCACAGGCCCCCGACGTCATCTCTTAAAAAAAAACCAAAAAAAAAACAACACATAGCCAGGCGTTGTGGCAGGCACTTGTAGTCCCAGCTACTCAGAAGTCTGAGGCAAGAGGATCACTTGAGCCCAAGAGTTTGAGGTTTCTATGAGCTTTGATGCCATGGTACTCTACCCAGGGCAACAAAGTGAGCCTCTGTATAAAAAAAATAAATTTATACTAATCACACCAGATTATTTTCTACCTTTTATAAACATATGCAAAATTATAGTAGTATAATATGCAAAATGTCATTGGTTGATATCTCAGTGTCCAGACTGCACTTAATGTCACCATGGCATGGGACCATGACTATTTTAGAAATAAATCTGAGGTTCAACTAGGACATAATACTAACGCTTAGGGGCGGCACCTGTGGCTCAGTGAGCAAGGCGCCGGCCCCATATGCAGAGGGTGGTGGGTTCAAACCCAGCCCCGGCCAAACTGCAACAAAAAAATAGCCGGGCGTTGTGGCGGGCGCCTGTAGTCCCAGCTACTCGGGAGGCTGAGGCAGGAGAATCGCCTAAGCCCAGGAGTTGGAGGTTGCTGTGAGCTGTGTGACGCCACGGCATTCTACTGAGGGCAATAAAGTGAACTCTGTCTCTACAAAAAGAAAAAAAAAATACTAACGCTTGGACAATCTTGGACCATAGGTAGAAAAGAAACAATGTGCTTTTCTAGCTCATACCTATAATGCAAGGAGATGGATGCAGAAAGGAGTATCAAATTTTTGAAGACACCGATAAACCAAGAACAAAGTGAGATGTGCATGTGACAAATATATGTCACTAAATCACCTGTTCCTGAAATAAATCTGTCACATAAAAACCATGACAGTTTGTAAAATTGTGGTTTTGCCTATGAGTACATAAAATGGAAAACTTTTTTTCAATAAAGAACACAGATATAAATTATATATAATTACTGTGTGAGGCTCACATATTCTTACACTCACTGGCATAACTATGTTTTATTTATTTATATTTTTTAAGAGATAGGGGTCTCACTATGTTGCCCAGGCTGGCCTCAAACTCCTTGGCTCTAGTTATCCTCCCACCTCAGCCTCCCAAGTAGCTAGGATTACAGGAGTGTACCACCATGTCCAGCTCCTTGGTCTTTTAAACAATACATGGATATAAATTCATTCATTACCATAAAAAACTTACTTTGTACGTTTAAAAAGTTATAATGAATTCACTTATTCATTCATCCACACATTTAAATATTTTTGAGTACCTAATACACATTACCTGAGATATATAATAAGTCAAACAGACCAAAACCCCTGCCTTTTGGGGAAGACATCAAATAATAATAGATAAATTAGTTTTAGAATATGATAAATACCATGAAGGAAAGATATTGAATTGGGTAAGGGGAGTGGAAGAGCAGACATGGAAAGGAAGATTTTCAATTTTCACTAAAGGAGTCAGGGCAAGCTTTATCAAGAAGGTACTATTTGAGCAAAGACCTAAAGGAGGTAGGGGAGTCAACCACTTGGGGGAAAAGTATTTCCAACAAGACAAACCGGTACAAACACCAGTATAGAAGAGTACCTAGAGACCAGCATTTGATCAGAGACTGAAAAAGAGAGGAAGAGAACAATGAGGTCAGAAAGGTAACTAAAACTCAGGTGGCTCTCCTGCTTTTGCTTTCTCCTGATTTCTGGTCCCAATAAAAGTGTTTTTTTTTTTTTTTAAACCTATGACATGTTCTTTAGGACCATTCCTTCTTGTTACAAGGCAATTCAAATTATGGGTGAGGTATTGTGCTTGGTGTTAGAGATACTAAGATAAATAAAATTTACCTGTATTTCAAAGATTTATTAGATAAATACCTATTGAGATATAACCCCTGACAGACAAAACAAAGTCAGTTCAGTTAAAAAAATACATATTTTTAGGAATTTTGTAAAGAATGTCATTTTAGATATCACAGAAGAATGGCAAAAGAAAATTCATGGACAGGTGGATCTTTTGGTCTTCCTTCAGTCACACAGAAAGCCACCCAGTTTGTTTTCCAGGACCAACAACAAAAAAAGGCCCTTATTGTTTATTCTTAAATGGTCTTTAAAGTCTACCCTTTGGTGGAAAAAAAACTTAACCTAATGTTTCCCTTTCAAGTTACAAGGAAAAAACATAATTTTAATCCTAAAATGTGAAAAGGATTAAAGAAAAGAAACTGAAATTAATGCTATTTGAGTTATAGGAAACCTAATACTGTAACATGCAACATTAAGAAAACAAACTGGGTGATATTAACTGATTTTAAAAAATGATTCAACATTTGGCAGTATGCCCTGCCTTGTATACATAATTTCCTTTTTCCTCTCCTCCCTTGAGTCAGGAAGTGTGTTCTTGAGGCATTTGTATTTTCTAAATTGTTTTGAATGCCAGAAACATTAGTGAAGCTTGAAGTAAAATATTTAAATGCTCCTTTGTAAAAGTCAATAAATAAGTATTTTCTAACCATAGATGTGCAACTATTTTTTGGTATAACACAAAAAAGACCTTACAAATGATAAAAGGCATACTCAGTTACTCTTTAAATGAAATTCTAAATTAATTAAAGTAACATTCTCTGTAGATACTTATGTTCTATTTAAAAAGATATGTTAACTTTCTTTTATTAGATGATCAAGATATATAACACAAAATTTGGCTGGTGAAAAACTACATTTTAATTTATTCTAGATTACACTTTGACCATATCCAATTTACTTCATTTGCTAATGGAATGATAAACATGCTCAGCATTTTTCATTTAACCAAATTCTTAAGTCAGCTTCTCATATTTATGTTTGAGAAAACAGCAATGCTGGTTCTCCATACTAACATTTTTGATCACAGCCACAAAGAGCACAAAGTTTTCCCCCAATCAGAAATCCCAATCAGCAAGTTTAATTCTTTTTAAAGAGCAGCAGGATAGCACAATTCTCATGGCAAAATATCAAGCTGATTTTGGCAGGATTAAATATAATGCAAGTTATCTACTAAGCCCATTTTAACAGAGTAGTTCTTTGAAAATTGTGCCCACTCTAAGATAAAATTACTTGCTTAAAGTTACTTAAATAAATTCAAGGTTTTACTGGAACTAATTTCAACAAAAATATGATTTTAAGTTTTCGACTGCTTAAAATAACACACTTTCTTACCTAACAATTTTTTTTTGCTTACATTATAGTAATCTCCTAAAGTTTGCAATTCTGTTCATGCCTTGTTTAACACTGAGAGTTCTAGTCATTTGCTTTATTATACAAAATTACAAACAGTAGCAATATAAAAATTACTCAAGCACTAGAAAGCCAGTGTAAGACAAAATATACAAAGTTGAAATGTATAATATACATAATCAGCTTACTTTTAGTAAACAGAAGAGTAGTATCCTTTAAAAGTTTTATTAAAACTGGTTTTGAATTTTGAAATGCTTCTTATAAGAACACATAAAATGGAGTAACTATTTAATTAGTATAATTATAGTTAGCTCCAATTAAAATATTTTTTTCTTTAGAATAAGTTGAACAAAGCTTACCTGTAGAGAGCGAACACGAAAAGACAAAAATTTAAACATGGCTATGAAACCATCATGGTGATAAGGGAATTTCTGACAGTAAAACTTTAAGTTAGAAAGGGAAGACCAAGCCCTTGCAAAGTTTTCTCCTACCAGCTGTTCCGGCAATTAGAAAATTTCCTGTCAGGCGGGCCCTGAAAATGCTAGAAAAAGAGGCTGGACAATTTTCCTCTGGTAAAATAAAGGAGAAACCTGCCGGCAGGGACACTAATGTAGTTGATAGGTAGGGAGGCCAGAACAGGAAACCAAAACAGATTTTGCTGATAGCCAAATCCTGTTGAAATGTTCTTTTCTCCTAGTTCCCAGCAATCCAGACCGTTTTCATGACAGTGAAATGAATGTTATTATTTTAGACTCATGAGAAATGCCAGTATTTCTTAACTATCATGATCCTCTAAAAGCAACTGAAACTAATCACCACTATTAAAATAATAAAAGTCGCTAAACTGATGAACATGTTTATACACACACTCATGCCAGAGTCTCAAGATGATTTTCAGGTCAGACAGACATGTCATGGATGTTCCTTGTCAATAAGGAAGAGTTTCACAACTACAGCTATAAAATAAAGACCACAGGGCAGGGTGCGGTGGCTCACACCTGTAATCCTAGCACTCTGGGAGGCTGAGGCAGATGGATTGCTTGAGCTCACAGGTTAGAGATGAGCCTGAT
Organism: Nycticebus coucang; assembly: GCF_027406575.1. Taxonomy (NCBI): domain Eukaryota; kingdom Metazoa; phylum Chordata; class Mammalia; order Primates; family Lorisidae; genus Nycticebus; species Nycticebus coucang. Next base: position 19,028,844 of record NC_069804.1, read on the forward strand.
CAAGAGCAAGACCCCTCGTCTCTGAAAACAGCTGGGCTTTGTGGAGGGTGCCTGTAGTCCCAGCTACTTGGGAGGCTAAGGCAAGAGAATTGCTTGAGCCCAAGAGTTGGAGGTTGCTATGAGCTATGACGCTACAGCACTCTACAGAGGGCAAGAAAGTGAGACTCTGTCTCCAAAAAACAAAAAAAAAAGTAAAAGTGTGATATAAGGACAAATCCTTCCCATCTTAAATGAAAGTAAATTATGTTTAAATGGACACTGGTTATAAATATTAATTACCAACCAGGTTAAAGACTTCAAGGCCCATAGCTAAAAGCTCACATTCCTAGCTGATAAAATCTAAATTAAAAAAAAAAGTCTAATCCTTGGGTTATTAGTAAAAAGGAATACTGAAGAAGCCAAAATGGTAAGGAAGGAGGGGTCAAGCTATCATTCAATCCTATACTCCATTTCATCCTCTAGTACCTCATAGAAGTTCTTCTAAGGTATTTTTGCTTTGTAAAATATTTTTAAAAATATGCCAATATAATCAGGACATAATCACTGTAATAGTGGAACTTAAACAGCTACAGGAAAATGCTCTATTTAACATAAACTTAATCTATGGAAACAACAAAAACACCTCAAGTGTTAATCTATACAGTCTGTAAGAACTGAATAAAATCACTGTTTTCAAAACCTGAAGAGATTCTAGAAAACACCAAGAACAATCAGCTCACTTTCTGGATGAAGAAACTATGGTCAAGGTAGGCACATGTTTATTTGGGAATGGAGCGATGTGTAATGGGAACTCAGTTCAGAGCAGTGGTTCTCAACTTTCCTAATGCTGTGGCCCTTTATTGCAGTTCCTGTGGGTCGTGACCCACAGGTTGAGAACTGCTGGTTCAGAGTGTTTATTATGTGCTAGAGGTCGAGGTACCCTAAGAAAAGCCAGGGTTCTTCCCAACTATCTTGAATTTTTATTAAAATATTCTATAAATAACTTAATAGAAGTTGAAGAGTAACGAAAAAATTTGCTCAAATTAAAAATACGTCATTACATGAGAAAGACACATGCACTTGTATGTTTATCATAGCACAACTGCAAAGGTATGAAATCAATCTAAGTGCCCATCAACTGATGAACGGATAAAGAAAATGCGATACATACACACACACACACACACACACACACACACACACACTACAGAATACTACTCAGCCATAAAAAAAGAATGAAATAATTTCTTTTGCAGCTACTTGGATTGAACTTGTGCTTTTTCTATATGAAGTATTTCTGGAAAGGAAAAACAAATACTGCATGTACTTACTTATAAGTGGGAGCTAAATGATGGGGTATGCATGGTCATACAGAGTGGTATAATAGACTTCAGAGACTCAGGAGAGGAGAGGGGGAAAAGAGGTGAGAGATCAAGAACAATGAATATTAATCTGGAAATGGCTACACTAAAAGCCCTGACTTTGCCCCATCTAGTTCATCTATGTAACAAACAAAAAAACAACAAAAAAAGACTGTACCCTCTAAATATACTGAAACAAAAAAATTATCCTATGTAAAGCCAAATAGCTTAGAATCAACTGGGACCCAAATAAATACCCAAGATAGAACTTTGAATTCTGCCTAGAAAACTGTGGATTTCTCTCAATTAAAAATTCATGACTTGGTTTTGCAGCAAGGAAAGCACTTAGGAAGTTTTCCATCTAGAACTCTCCCATCATCCAAAAGGAATTACTTGAGTCTTCTTATAATGCTCCAAAAGGGCAGCAAGGCAAGGACAACCTCATTTAACACAGAACTGCAGTATGAACAGGAGGTGGCTCTTGAAACTATGTCAGGAAGAATCAAACATCATGCTTACTGCATAAACAATGAAGTAAGATTATCTCTGTAGAGAGCAGTCATCAACTTTATTCAAGTTAAGATTTTTTTAACAGGAGCAAACAAATATCCTTTTCTAAACTTAAAGGATTAAATTGGCTTTAATTACTACTAGAGTTCAGGTCAATACACGTTTTGCTGTTATACTTTTTAATATTGTTACTAAGAATAAGAAGCAATACTTCAGATTTATCTGAAATAAATCCCCCTGAGTTAAAACAGTGTGGTACTGCTGTATAAAAGACAGAGTGACAGTAAAGAGTAAATGTGGCACTTTACATCAGATGGAGACATTAGGACGTATGGCTACCTGTTTGGAGAATACAGAAACCATGAAGGAACATATTAATACAAATTTGAGTATAAAATTTAAAAAGTTCTTTACATCAAAAGGCACTATCAAAAAGTTAAAAGACTAGGTTACATTATTGGAATTCCTTATAATCACATTACAGGTTGTCACTGAGCAACTGCTTATTCAGGTGTTATCTATCTCCTAACCAGGTTGTGAGTTTTTTTTTTCCCCTTTGGAGACAGAGTCTCACTTTGTTGCCCCTAGTAGAGTGCCGTGGCATCACAGCTCACCGCAACCTTAAACTCTTGGGCTTAAGCGATTCTCTTGTCTCAGCCTCCCAAGTAGCTGGGACTACAGGCGAGGATGTGAGAGCTCTTAAAGTCCTTTGGTACAGTTCTTATAATATTTATTACTATTTAAATACATCCCACTGTCCCTACCAGATTCATCTTGAGAACGAGCACCATACTTGGCTTAATATTCCAATAGCAAGTATCCCATAGTAAGAACTCAAATAATGGCTGCCTGAGTAAGTTTCATATGCTGAAATCTGAAATGGATGCAACTTCTGTGGCCGTGCACACTAAACTAGATGCTCTTTATACTTTTTTCCACCTCTTTCAAATTTCTTAAAATTTATCTTATTAAATGTCCGCTAATTTTCATTTTTAATCGTATTGATTTTATCATTTACCCTGTTTTAAAAATAACTTTTGGGGAATGAGCATGTGGGGAAAGGGAAGGAGGTTATGGTATGGGGGGTCACGGTGTATGGGCACACCAATAAAAAATAACTTTTATTACAAAAATAACGCATTTCCATTATAAAAACTTAGATAATAACAAAAAACAAAAAGAAAAAAATCACTATTTTGGTGATTTTCTATATACATACATAGACACTTGAACCATATTACACATATTATCACTTTTTCTGCAAAGGGTCACAAAGTAAATATTTTTGATTTTGCAGGACACGTGGTTTTTGTCAACTCTGCCAATGCAGTGCAAAAATGAACAGGTGAAACTACGTTCCAATAAAACTTCATTCACAAAAACAGGTGGCAGGCTCACAGGGGAAGTTTGCTGACCCCTCTTCTCTATTATTAAATAATCTTCCATATATTATTAAAGACTGCTGAAAATTCTACTACACAAATCTCCTTTTGTTGGGTATTTGATCTTCTGTACCACTGTGAGGTCCCATACTTTGCACACATTCACAAGTATTTAGTAATAATTTCTAGAAGTAGAATTGCATGATCAAGAGTATGTGGCATTAAGGTTTTTGATCCTAACTTATTTGCCAAGCTCTCCTCTGGGAAGAACCTAAAAAATAAGGAGGGAATCCCTTCAAGACCTCAGGCTGGGGCAAACCACAGCTAGGTCTGGCCAGCTGAGGGCCAAATCCCTATCGGGTCAATGTCTATTTACATATTATCTCCAGCTGTTTTTGTTCTACAATGGCTACTGCTGAGTTGAGCAGTTGTAACAGAGGTCACATGGCCCACGAAGCCTAAGATATTTATTTACCGTCTGGCCACTGATAGACAAAGTTTGCTGAACCATGGTCAAGAGCCCTCAAACAGGATGAGCAGCAAATGCAAAGGCCCTGAGATAGGAATTAGCTTAATGAACTCAAGACAAAGGAAAGACCTGGTGGCTAGAATGTGATGAACACCAAGGAAAGAACAAGAGAAAAAAGAGAAAACAGAAGGGGAGGTAGCTTGGGGCCATATTAAATAGGGCCTTAGAGACTCAAGAAGTTTGGATTTGGACTTTACTTCCAAGTGTAGTGGGAATCCAATCTTCCCCATTCTAATGATGTCCTACATCATTACACATCTTAAAAACCTGTAAGTCTTTTTTGGCCCTTTCCTGTCATCTAAGTTCCTTCCCCTCATATTTAAACCCTCAACAAATTCTATTGATCTTGTCTTTAAAGTAAACCTCAAATCTATTTGTTTCCTCTACCATTCCCTGTAAGCATCATCATATACTGCCATCAAATTGGTTTTTCTGCTTGCAAATTTTTCTTGTGTGATCCTTTCTCTTCACAGCAGCCAGAATCAATTTAAACCAGACAAGTTATGCATCTACCTCAAATTCTTCAATGGTTTCCCATCACAGAACCAAACCCAAATTTCTCATAGTCTACAGAGCTTAAAGCAAGCAGTTATAAATTGTACTTTGATCCTGACTTGGGGATATACCCACCAAATCATTCAGAAATAATATGACTATTTGGTTTTACACATATCTTATGTCAGAATATTTCCTCTTTACGAAAAGAGGAATATATGTTCAATTTTATAAAATGTTTTTATTATATATATATATATATTTTTTTTTTTTTTGTAGAGACAGAGTCTCATTTTATTGCCCTTGGTAGAGTGCTGTGCCATCACAGCTCACAGCAACCTCCAGCTCCTGGGCCCAGGCGATTCTCTTGCCTCAGCCTCCCCAGGAGCTGGGACCACAGGCACCCACCACAACGCCTGGCCATTTCTTGTTGGTGTTTGGCCAGGGCCGGGTTTGAACCTACCACCCTCGGTACATGGGGTTGGCGCCCCACTCACTGAGCCACAGGTGCTGCCCTATATATTAATATAGTTACTTAGTTTTTCCTCCTTTGACCTATTGATTTGATAATTTAAATGAAGAGATTTCTTAATATTGACCTATGTTTCCATATCTGGGGAAAAAAACATTGTTTTGATACAATTCTGTTCTTATTTGTAAACATTTCATTTAGGACTTTCGCATTTATATTAATAAATTGGTACACAGTTTCCTTTTCTGTGCCAACTTTTATTTTTCAGGGCTATGCTAAACTTTGTATAACAAACTAGAAGGTAATGCAGATTTTTTTCTTGGCTGGTTTTTTTTGGTGGTTTTTGGCCGGGGCTGGGTTTGAACCCGCCACCTCCGGCATATGGGACCAGCGCCCTGCTCCTTGAGCCACAGGCGCCGCCCTAATGTAGATTTTTTTCTATGTTTTAGGACAACACAGAATTTCTCCCATGGCTATTGGTATACTCAGTTTTTCTCTACCTTCCAAATAATTTAAATTTTCCTTAAAGAAAAATTTTAGTAAGACTTTCAAATCAGTATATTATTATATTAAATATTCTATTAAGTTTCTGAGATCATAAGGAAAATTTCAAGCATATCCAAAAGTAAAACAGAATAGTATAATAAACTGTCACATATCCATCACTCAGCTTTAACAATTTTTAGCTCAGAGCCAATTTTATTTCACATATACTTCTTCCCACTCCCATAATTATTATTTTGAAGCAAATCCCAGACATTATATCATTTCATCTGTAAATATTTCAATTGTTATGATGTTTTAATCTCCTTCCTATCTGTGGTTATATCCCGTTTTGCTTTCCTAAGTTTGTGCATTTGCTTTTGCTATTTTCTAAGTCACTGAGTTTGGAATTTATGTTTACTTCCTTCCTCTTGCTTTTTATAGGTTCACTTTGCAGTTCTTTTATCTAGTTTCTTTTTCTGAGTCCTTAATTTTTATTTAAATACTCTCATTTATTCATAAAGTTTTGAGTATACGGATTATAATCAGATTTAAGACCTACCATATTCTAGGCACCGTGCTTTAAATAAAATTATCTCAGTTAACTGTCATCACGATGAGATAAGTAAGTACCATCATCTACCCTATAAAGAGACTGAGGCTTAAAATTAAATAAGTTGTTGCCCAAGTTGTTATAGTTTAGAAATGGAAATGGTCATGAAGTTGGTGGAAGCATAATCAGGCAATTCAGTCTGGGGAAGGAGAACACATATGAATGGCTGGTGGCTGACTTAGGTAAAAAATCAGGAGGTACTAAATCTTTTGTGAAGACCTCAGTATGGGCTCCACAGAATTCCTGAAAACTCTAACCATACATTACCCCTTATTTGGCAAAATCCCAAGTAAGTCAAACTCATTTATCAACTATCTTCGTGACCTCACCATGACTAAACACTGATGGAAAGAAATCAACTCATATGATAAAAACTTAAATCAGCAAGTTCTTAACTGATGCAACATGTGCGTGTGTGTGTGTGTGTGTGTGCGCGCGCGCATGCACACATCATTCAATTTTTCAGACACTGAAGGGTTTATTTCCTAAAGATTTCCATCTAAGTGAAAAAGAATTATTATTTTTTAACACACATTCATCAATAGATAGTGTTATAAAATGCTAAGGTTTTAAATCAGAAATGGAAAAGAAGTTTAATGAAGATGATTAACTTGAACCAAATGGTAGTGGCTTCTTATAGCACCAAAAGGGTTGCTTCTAAAACCATCTCAGTGGAAAGCATGCTATGTTCCACTCACAGAATCTCTTGTGGGTATAAAGGGAGGGTGAGGAGTGGCAGGGCCCTTGCCCCAAGTCTGACTCTTGTACTAAGCAGCAATATATCCTAGGTGGTATCCCTCCTTTCCTTGTTCACACATTTTCCCCTCTGCTTATTAGCTTTAAGTTCTTTTTACTTAGTCATGCTTATCTAAAATACTCATTTAGGAAAGGGGTTACAACTTTCCATATGCCAGTATTTCAGGGTGACTCAATCAATAATCATTTATACTTGAACATAATTAAGTAACTTTACTTTCTTTCCAAATATGGATGAGTTCTCTCAAACTGAAGGAATGAGTATTGTGGTGAATAGATGAGAGCAGAGGAGAAACAATTTTGGATCAGAGGCACCATATGAGGGAGATAAGCCATGAGAAAAAAGGGTATTTTTTTTTTTTCTTAAGCTCTTTGAAAGGAGGAAAGGGAAACTAGAAAAGTTTGAAAAAAAAAAAAAAAAGCCCTGAAAAAGAGCCAAAAATTTAATAAAAGTAAACCTTACATACATGGAAATTTTGCCTGGTGTATACATACTCCATATGATACTACCATGCAGTGCTAATTATAATGCTATTAATCTAAGAAATATTTTCCTAAATGGTACATACTTAAATCTACTATTTTTATCCAGGCTGAATGCTCAAATACACTCTTAGTCAATGAGAGGGTAGCAGACAATACTCTACACAATTAGTCAATAAGTGCTACTGATACACCACACCACAAATTTTCCCTGCCAATGAGCACTCAATTGTATTTTCCTGTGTTGAGTGAGTAATTCATTGCCTATTGTCTATTCTGCTAGGGCTTCTCTTTTTATAGTTTATTTTGCATTTGAACCACATGACTGTAAGAGGTGTGCAAGTATGTGCTGGACTCATGGCTATAAGTATCATTGGTTGTTCAAATGAAAATTTTAATGCAGTTTTGTATGAGAAACGCATGGAGAAGAAAAGTGCTTTTTTACTTCATGTGAGTAACGACAGGAATGGAGTCAATTTTTAGAAAGCCAGAGAAAGAATAAAAGCATTAAAATTCCAGAAGATGGAAGAGAAGTGGATCTAAGAGAAGCAGACAGTAGGGCAAGAAACAAAGGGAAGAGAGGAAGAGATGAAGTGTGAAGAAAGGAAAAACCTAGTCAGAATGAAATGGCTCTACCACAGATAGGAACCTAGGGGATTTGTTCAATAGTCATCATACCAACTCAGTATATTAAGGAGGTCTGAGTAAAGGTATTTTATGTTCAGGAGAAATTAAGCTCTCGTTTATAACTATCCTTTTAGTCAGACTGATTTAGCTACTCCCAACACATCTTATTTTTTACCCACTTTGGCTTTTGTTTATACCATCTTCCCATGAGAATATATTCACCCAAATATTGACATTTAATTCTGAAAATCCCCTACCTATTGTCCAAAACTCAGGTTAAATTCCATGTCTTCTGGAAATTTTTCCCTGATCACACCAGTTACAACTACTTTCTAAATTTTAAATTTTTATCAAAAGTTAAAAGGTCAAAGGGTGCTGCAAAGCTTATAATGAAGAAGTAGAAAACCCCGTGCTCTTGGTACTCTTTCAGCTTTTTTCATTGGTCCCTCCGGCACATATTTCTATATGATAAATAATAACCTTATTCTCCTTTAATCTTGACTCATTAATTTTAGATATTATCTTTAGATTTAGATGTCTTATTATAGATGACTTAGCATTCATATCACAAATTTTGGTTAAATCAATATTTAATCTTTAAAATTATTATGATTATGTAAACATTGTTCACTGTTCAGGTAAGGAATACACTCTAGTTACATTTCCTTCTTTTTTTCTTTTTTGAGACAGAGTCTCACTTTGTTGCCCTCGGTAGAGTGCTGGGGAATCATAGCTCACAGCAACCTCCAACTCTTGGGCTCAAGAGAGTCTCTTGCCTCAGCTTCCTGAGTAGCTGGGACTACAGGCACCTGCCACAACACTCAGCTATTTTTAGAGACAGGGGTTTTGCTCTTGATCAGGCTGGTCTTGAACCTGTGAGCTCAGGGCAATCCACTCATCTCACCCTCCCAGAGTGCTAGAATTATAGGCGTGAACCACCTCATCCGGCTGTTACATTTCTTATGTACAACTTTGTTTTTCCTTAAGTTTACAGATGCTTTGTTTTTTAATTTGCTTTATTTTCTTTGTACCTTATTTCAAATTCTTCCCATCCTGCAAAAGCCTCATGAGTGAATTGTCTTTTTTAAAAGACCAAGTCTCGCTTTGCCACACAAGCTGGAATGCAGTGGCATGATCATAACTCACTGCAGCTTTAAACTCCTGAGCTCAAGTGATCCTCCTCTCGCCCAGATCAGTCTCCCAAGTAGTTTGGACTACAGGCCCCGTGCCCACCCTGCTACTTTTTTGAGGGTAGAGACAAGATCTTACTATGTTTTCCAGTCTGGTCTTGAACTTCTGGCCTTAAGAGATCTTCCCACCTTAGCCTCCCCAAGTGCTGGGATTATAGGCATGAGCCATTGCATATGGATGTGAATTTTCAATAAGGCAGCCCCCAAGTCACAAACATATGACTTACACACAACTCACACTTAATCAACAGAGGCTATTACAGTAAGTCCCTGAGTTACAAACATCCAACTGATATATGACTTGCACTTAAGAATGGAGGCTATTACAGGTAATAAGTAAATGTACCTGTTCCTATTTACAAACAAATTCAACTTAAGAACAAACCTACAGAACCTATCTCATTTGTAACCCAGGGACTGCCTGTACTCAAACTTACTACATAATTCATTACTTCTATTCTGCTACCCCTAGTCCCTGTCCCTGGAGAAAACATTCTTGGAATTATCTGTCCATCTACTTCAATCTGTATTGAGTATTCTCTAGGCCTACTAAATGAACTAGTCCTCTGAAGCTTCCTTTAGTTATAATGAGAAAAAACTTTCTTCATCATACTTGTAGTGTTGGATCCTGTTTCTTGAATTTCATGTCATTTTCTTAGTTAATAACCCTCTAGTATAGGCAAAGTCTGTTTTCCAGCAAATTCCTAAAATAAGTACATGTCTGAAAATAGTTTGGTCAAAAACCATTTTCACTATTTTAAAAGCACTGTTCCTCATCTTTTAACTTCCAATGCTGAAAAGTCCTATATTACTCTTATACCTAATCCTTTATGTATGACTTTAAAAAACTATCTAGAAGCTTTTAGGGCCTACTGTTTATCACTGGTATTTTGATATTTAATGAAAATAAGCCTTGTTCAGAGTAGGACTTTTTTTTCCTTCCATTAATAGACTTTCAATCGGATTTTTTTTTAAATCTGGAGACTCATGGTTCTCATTTTGGGAAAACATTTTTTTTTTTTTTTGTAGAGACAGAGTCTCACTGTACCACCCTCGGTAGAGTGCCGTGGCCTCACACAGCTCACAGCAACCTCCAACTCTTGGGCTTAAGCGATTCTCTTGCCTCAGCCTCCCGAGTAGCTGGGACTACAGGCGCCCGCCATAATGCCCGGCTATGGGAAAACATTTTTTGAGTACTATAGTATTCTACCTAATCTTAGATAATGATTATCATTATACCACTGTGAAAGAAAATATTGCTGTCAATTAAAATGTGTCACATCATGAATTATAACAAACATTCTGATTTCAGAAATATTCAAATGAGGGAAAATATGTTTCTTTTGATATTTATTTCCTGCTTTGTTTCCTTCATTTCCCCCATTGTCTCTTTCCGGCATTGGTTAGACTGTTCTTTCTTTTTCTCTTCTAATTGCTCTTTGTCTTACTGTTCTACTTTTTGAGTTTTCCTCAATTTTTGCTTGTAAATATTCTACTGAAATGCAAAACATTCCTATCACACTCGTAACTTCTAAGAGATTTTTTTTTTTTTTTTAAATAGGAACCTACTTTTGTTTCAGGAAATTAATTCTGTCTCAGCACTCAGAGGACATTAATTTAACTTTTCTTTTTCCTTTTCCTCAATTGTTTGTTTCTCCAAGATCTCATTCTTTCATGTTGATAGCCTTCGTCAAATGTCTGGTGATATTTGGCTTTTCACAGATATTTAGTGAGGCACTAAAAAGTGGCCTGGAAGTTCTGGGGATTGTCAACTGGCAGGCTTTCTTATAGGTCCAGTAGGCAGTCTACATACTTCAAGATATCCCAAAGGTCAGTATCTGACATTTCTTTAGTCAAGATTCCCCACTCTCCTGCCAGGAGGAGATGGTCCTGGTGGGTAGAATGGGGCCATAACCCCATTCACTAGTAGGTTTTCACTTGACCTCCCTGATTCCATCCTGGTACCTCACTCTACTTCCTACTGTGTCCAAAGTGCCCAACTCTAGTGCTTCTCTGGTTTTCCCTATGAAATACCTTCTTTCTTCAGAGGAGAGAAGATCTAGAAGATATTTATATCAACATTAAACAATCTGTTTTCAGCCTCATGCCATGCCTCTATTTTCTATAATAATTGGCGGCCCCATTCTTGAGTTCTTCTGAAGCTCTGAAGGCTGTGAATAAGACTTGCTGCTTCTGGGATACTTCTCTAAAATCACTTAGGTTTTATTAATTTCCTCTTATTACACTTGTCCATCAGCTTTTCATATTTATATCTTATGGTTCAAATTACAGAAGTCTTCTGTTTCAATGACTAAATTTCTGTTTCTTATTCTTCTTGTTGTTTTGGGTGATAATCTCCCAGAGGAGAAGAGGATAAAAACAGCTTTATTTTGCCATTTTAAAACGGCAAGTTTTCCTTAAATGCTTTTGTGTATCTAACAATGTACTTGGCACCTAACAGACATTCATTAACTACTATGCTAATGAATGACTAGATTTAGTAAGAACACAGACTAAGCTTCTAAAAAGACCCCAGAATGCAACAACTCAAATGAGGTAACTGCCTATTTTTTTTTCTCATGGAGCAGTCTGTAGGTTAAAAGTGTAGTGTAGGCCACGTGCAGTAGCTTGCACCTGTAGTCCCAGCACTTTGGGAGGCCAAAGTAGGAGGATTGCTTGAAGCCAAGAGACCAGCCTGGGCAACATGGCAAGACACTTTCTCTACAAAAAAATTATTATAATAAAAAAGAGGGTAGTTCAAGTGAACAGTTATCACTAGACCATTAGGCCAGTAAGGGACCAGGTTTATTCTCTTGTTATTCTCCATCTTCTTTACTGCCTTGTTCTGATTAAAACTGGCTTATCACACTTTGCATTGCTCACGGAAAGGGGGCCAATCAACCTGTAAGAAAACCTACCAGTTGGGCGGCACCTGTGGTTCAGTCGGTAAGGCGCCGGCCCCATATACTGAGGGTGATGGGTTCAAACCCGGCTCCGGCCAAACTGCAACCAAAAAATAGCCGGGCGTTGTGGCGGGCACCTGTAGTCCCAGCTACTCGGGAGGCTGAGGCAAGAGAATCGCTTAAGCCCAGGAGTTGGAGGTTGCTGTGAGCTGTGTGAGGCCACGGCACTCTACCGAGGGACATAAAGTGAGACTCTGTCTCTACAAAAAAAAAAAAAAAGAAAACCTACCAGTTGACAAGCTCCATACATGCATGCATCTATTATCTCACACTTTTTGTGGGCCAGGAATCTGGGCCAACAACCATGTGAGCCTGGCAACAGATCCTCCCCCAGCCAAGTTTTAGAATGATATTCTATCCTTGGCCAACAAACACCTTGACTGCAGTCTGGGTGTTTCTGAACCAAAGGACGCAGCTAAGCTCTGCCCAGACTGCTGGTCCACAGAAACTGGGAGATAATAAATGTATGTAGTTTTAAGCCACTAAATTTGGGGTAATTTGCAACACATCAAACAGATAACCAATACATTTCAAATTTCATTATATAAATTATTACTAATTGACAAAATGGAAAAGATAATTTAAAAGTATAAAGCTAATAAATATTTTGACAATCTTTTGGATGTAATACTATTAAAGAAACATTAAAAACTAGAATTTTATCTGATACCTAAACCTAATTAACATAATTTATAATAATCTGCTCAACCACCTCACCCACATTGCTGATAATACCTTACTCCTGTACCTTTCCCACTTATGTCTGGAATGCAGTTTTCTCTCAGATGTAAATGCTATTAATGCCATAAGTAAGAGGAAGTACAAGCCATGTATCATCATGATGAAAAATGCTTTAATTTTAGGTTAGAGAGAATAAAACCTTTTGAAGGTTTTTCTTCCAAAGGAATGGTTACACAAATAAAAAAGGTAGCTGATGGCAGGAAAAACATAATTAACACTTATTGATCATTTTCACATTTATAGTTTTTTTATTAAGTTTTTTGTACATAGATCATAAATATATTTATGCCCATATCAGTGTGTTGATTATTTGTACAAATTGGAGTGCTTACATCATACTAATCAGCATAGCTTTCATCTCATTTACCCAATTATAGCATTAGGACATTTGTGTTCTACACAGGATAGAACCAACTTGTACTTGCAATGTGCTCCATAGTTGTGATCCCTTATTTATAGTTTAAAGACGTAAACTGCCTCGAATGGTTTGGAAGAGGGTAGGAATTGAGACCAAATCTGAAGGTAGCCTCAGGCACTAGGCCCCATGCCTGGGTCCTTGTGCCAGCTAAAATTTAATACATGCATTCACTTAATTAACAAATACTTATTGAACACCAACTGAGTATTAGGCACTAGATATAAAACAAGGATTAAGTCAGACTTGGGCATCGTCTCATGCAGCTTACATTTTAGTAGGAGATACAGACAAATAAATATGGGATGGAATGTGGTGTGCTATCATTTAGGGTACACATAGGCTGCTTTTGGCAACACAAAGGAGAACCTCCACTTAACTGGGGTAGAAGTGTAAGTGGTAGTTGTGTCAGGAAGATGTCTCAGTTGAAATACTTAAACTTGGATCTGAAAGATGATCACAAATTAAATGGAGAAAGGTAGTAAGGGAAAAGAATTGTGAGGAAAGGAACATTACCCATGAAAGCCCACAAGAGAAAGAGAAGCTGACACATTTGAGTGACTGGACATAACAGTAGAGGGCAGCAATGTGTGGCCAAAGAGTATGTAGAAAGAAATATATAGTCCTTATTATGCAGGTCCTGGTAAATCCTGTTGAGGATTCTGGAATTTATTTAAAGGAAGCACAAAACTACTGAGGTGTTTTAAGCAGAAGAGCAAAATGATCTCATTCTTCTATAATTGACATAATGTTTATGACAATTTGTTTGATTTCTGAAGCTAACTTTCCCAAAATGTTAAAAAAATATAAAAACTTAACTTTTAAAATATATATTAGTAATAATAACCAGATGGAAGACACAGCAGAAAGAATTCCATTTACAATATATCAAAAACTATAAAATACTTATGAATTATCTTGATGAATGTCTAATGTACAAAAACTATATGTAAGAAACCATAAATATTTTATAAAAGATATAAAGGAATATCAGAATAAATGAATGTTTCTGGATTTGAAGACTCAATGTTACTAAAATAATTTTTTTATGTTAATCTTTAAATTTGATGCAATTCTAATAAAAATCCCAATAAAGTTTTTAGGAATACTTGACAAACTCGTTGTAAAATTCATCTGGAAGACAAAAATGTATAATGTAATTTTACTTTTTGACAAGTAAAAAAGGTGGGAAGGTTTGCCTTGCCACATATAAAAACATATAATAAAACTACAGTAAGTAAAAAAGTGGGTAAAGTCAAAACATTTAAGGGGATTGTAGGTTGAATCATGTCCTCCAAAAAGTTACGTTTCAGTTTTAATCTATGGTACCTGTAAAAGAGACCTTATTTGAAAACAGGGTCTCTGCAGATGTAATTAAATTGAGATGAGTTCATGTTGGAATAGGATGGTCCCTAATCCAAGAACAGGTGTCCTTTAAAGAGGGAAATTTAGACAAATAGGCGTAGACAGGAAGAACATCATATGATGACTAAAGCGGAGACTGGAATGGTGTGTCAACAAGCCAAGGAATACCAAGGATTTCCAACAAACACCAGAACTTGGAAAAGGCAAGGAAGGAGCCTCCGTGAGAGGAATCTATTGTTTTAAACCACTCAGTTTGTAGTAATTTATTATGGAAGTCCTAGGAAAATGACACAAAGGTATAAGGCAATTTTCTATATGATAAAAGGTATCTCAAATGAGTGGAGATTTTATTTATTTGATAAGTAGGGGTTAGGACTACAGAGTATCTATTTAGAAAGGAAAGTTAGATTTCTACCTCGTAAGAGGTGCTAAAATTCCAAGTGGACCACATATCTAAAAATAATACACATATCTAAGTTTCAAGGCACTAATGGAAAACTTTTAACAACTAAAACAATTTGTTTTGTCATTCCCTTAAAATCAATCTCATCAAACAGTTTTTAGAAACATCCCTGGCATATTCAAGAATGTATTTTGGTAAAATTAATGTGAAAACATCAAAGAGTCAATACTATACAATGAGTACTCTGTTCAGTTTAAAAGAAATAATTTTATAGTATATGATTTGTCTATACCCTTGTGATACATATTTTACTTACAGTTTGTGGATTAATCTCCTCCTCTCCCATAGGTTCATCCATAATTTGCTGTCCATTCTGTGAAAAGTACAGCAAGTAGAAAATTACCAAAACGGAGGTCATATCACTTAAATTTAAATGAAGGCAGACAAAAAAATTCTTTGAGGAATATTTGTACCCCTAAAGGGCTCTAATGAAGTAGAACCACCATATAAGTATGCAGTTGCAAATGTGCAACAGGTTGTGCCTCAAAAGTTAATCTGTAAATTAATTATTTGAAACTATAAAAACATTTTTCCCATGGAAATAAATGATAATTACCTTTCCAGGTGAGCCCTTGAGTTTATTTTAATAGTTAAATGCATTATGTATGGTCTTATTTCAGCCTTATCAAACATAATTTACAACACTGTGTATGACAAAACACACTCTAAATTCCAATTCCGATAATTAATCAGAGTAACTGATTAATTAATCAGAGTAACTCATTAATTATTTCAGAGAAAATTAAGTTCAATCTCTACATCAAAATAAATTCCAAATGGATTAAACATTTAAATGTCAAAAAATAAAATTATACAAGTATTAGAATATAGGTGAATAATACTCATGGGGTAAAGAGGGTTGAAATCATAAAGAAAAAAGACATTTGAATCCATAGAAGTTTAAAACTTTTTCTGCCAGACATAAAAAAGATAAAAGACAAACTGATTACAAAAAAAAAAGCAACATGACAAAGGGTTGGTATCCTCAATACATAAAGAGCTTTGTTTTACAAACCTGTAAGAAAAAACGATGAACCTCAACAGAAATGAGCAATAAGGGAAAAAAGAGTTCAGCCTTAGTACTCATCAAAGAAATGCATTTAACCCAAAGATACCTTCTGACGTTCAAATTGGTAACGATTTACAAAAAAAAAAAAAATTAAACAAAAAAACAGTGCTAAAGTGGGTATGAGGGAAAGAGCACTCTGTATATATTGCTGGACCAGGTGTAAATCAGCACAACCTTACAGGAGGCAATCTGAGTCAGTGTTGAAAAAAAAGACCACAATAAAATTTTGAAATGTCCCATTAATTCCATTAAAAAAGGACAAGTGTACAAAGATGTACATATAAGAAAGCTCACCATAACTTTTTTTCAAAAAGAACTCAAAATTGGAGATCTGAATTCTTAACAATAGACAACTAGTTAAATATATTATACGGATATTAAAAATAATAATAAAGATGTAAATTTATTGACATGGAAAGACAGTCACATGTAATAAGTGAAAAAGCAGTTTACAAAACAATATGGATTATAATGATCCCATTTAAAATAAATATATACATGTTCCAATGTATATATTTGTATGGGAAAAACTCTGGAAGGATATACACCAAAATGTTAACACTGGCTACTTCTGGGTAGTAGAATTTTAGATAATTTAAATTTCGGGCTTTTTTTGCTTATTTGAATATTCTACTGTGTCTACAATGAATATGTATTATTTGTGTAATTTTTAAAAACAAACCAAAAACAGAAGTCAGGAACACATAGTGTCTTCTCTCACTCCCTCATTGGGAAAAGGAGTAGCCCCTGACTACTTGTTAATTCAGCAAGTATACCAGGATCTCTAACCATCTTTGGAGGATTATCGCTCCATACCCTACATGAGGAGGCTTCTCTGAACTTTTCTCTCTACTCTTCTTATCCCTATCTGCCATCCATTCATCCATCCATCCATTCATTCCATTCATGCTATGTTCTTCTAGGTACTGACCTGGAGATAAACATTAAGAAGACATGGTCCCCATCCTAGAAGGCCTACTGACCTTATACAAAGGGCAACTTTCAATTTCACCTACTCATAGAGAATGTCCTTGGATTAGGGAATGCCTAGACAACACTACAAAAAGCATAGAAATGGTGCCAAAATGCAGGAAAGGCGGGGGATTTATTTTCCTAAGCCACATTCAGAGGCTACAATATTGTCCACTTCTTAAAATTCTTTCTCCTAAAAGCTACAATCACTTATTCAACTGACTACTGATTGTTTTTATCCAAACATCTCAAAAGAGCCTTTAAACTAGTTCTTAAGAACACTGGCATTAGAGTCAGAGATGTGATTAAAACTCCTGTTCATATACTACTAATTATGAAGCCTTAGATGGTTTTTTTAACTATGAAACTGAAGCCTCAGTTTCATCACAGGGAAAATGAGAATTAAAAAGTCTTATCTTCAGAGAAATTATTGTGAAGAGGAAAGGAGATAAGTGATATAAAACTCTAAGCATAGTGCCTGGCACTTAGTAAACAATATTAGCTATTTTTATTATGTCCAAAATTCAATCACCTCACCTGTGGCCCACCAACCTGTTACTTCTCCTATATTTGCTATTTTAGTGAATGGCACCATCATTCATCTAATAGCCCAAATTAGATTTTCTCATTAAATGTAAATAGTTATCTTTCTGTAATATAGCCTCTCCATTATTTAGCTTTTAGAACCCTTAATCTAACTTGAGCTACACTTACATAATTTAAGGACCATCTGCTCCTTGAAATTTTTAATGTATGCAAAACAAGTATCAAAATTTATAATTTACTTTTAAAGCAAACTACTATAGTATAAACAGCACTGAACTTGGAATTGATAGACCAGGGTAGAGTCTAAGCCTGCCACTTTGAAGCTTTATGATTTTGGACACTTCAGATTTTGTCTTAGCCTATTATATAGTATTGCACCTATTTAAAATGGGGTACCTGCCCTATATAATAATCCCCCAAAGGGTTATTATTGGGCTCGAAAGTAAAATAACTCATATGAAAGCACTATATAAACTGTAAAGAGCTGTGACCCTGCAAAATACTATTACTAAGGTGAGGTAACTTCATGAGGATAAAATAAAACTCGATAAAGTACTTTTGATACTTGGAATAAAAATAGTTCAGGATTGGTAAGGGATCCTGAAAGTCTTTGTTCCAACTACACATCATATGTGTCATTCCTTTCTACCTTGATCTCATTTATACTTGGACATGACCAGGACAAGAATGTACTACCTCACCAGGCAGCGTACTATACTATCTCAGAAAAAGTACCATGAAATTCTTCATTATATAGTAATTTTTCTCAGCCACAAATTCTCTTTAAGATTACTATTAAATGACTAACATCCACTATCTGCAAAGTTACAAGAAATAAATCTAAATCCATGACTATAAACCACCATGAGTCTTATCTTTTCTAGATAACTTAAGTTTCTTCAAACATTCCTTTAAGACAGATGAGACATCGTGGATCTTTTCTAAGCACACTCCAATTCATCTTAAAGGGTGGTATATAGAATAGCATACAACTGACATTCCAATTCTGACAACGACCAATGCAGAACAAAGGGAATAGGCATTATTTCTGGAATGCCCACAATAAAATGTTGACTCATATGAAGTTTTCTGCTCATTAATCCCTGTCTTCTTTATGTACACTGCAAGCAAGCCCTGCATCCTCTATTCTATACTTGCTGTACCTGTTGTTACTCTTAGTCCCATGAATAAGTCCTTATTTAAAATTTTAAATTAATCTCTTTCCAGCTCTGACCCACTGCTACAGTTTCTAAAGACTGGATTTCAAATCTGTCAATCAGCCTCTTCGGTATTTTTCAGTTATATGTCACCTCAAATTTTATAACACTTTCTTTTCTGAACTACACACCCAGATAATGACAAGTACAATATATACTAACAAAGCAATCTAAGGAAAAAAATCAAGTGAAACATAATCTAAAAGGTATTTTATGCTGTATTTTTTGGTAAGAACAATATCTACTTTCTTTCTGAGTTTAGCCAAGATATAAAATTTTGAACCTAATTTTAAAAGCAAGAAAATATGAAAGCCAATCTTATCCTATATACCAGTGAAACTTTACAACACTTTTTCTACCAAAAAAATACCTTTATGTCAATGAACCTTTTGTATAATTTCATCAAAACAAAGATTCAGATGTCATCTATTAGAAATGAACATAGTTACTTCTACAGTTAAGAAGTTTCCCTTTTGAAAAATGACCATTAGTTTCCTTAGAGATTAGGTAACATGGATCATCAGTCTGATTCAATATTGTACTTTCTATAGCTCTCAAAGTTCAAGGATAAGTACCTATTAAATAAGAAAATATATTTCTCTAATTTTAAGGAACAAATAGAAAAAACGTATGTTCTGAAGCCAGCCAGCACCAGATTTAAACCCCAGCTCTATCACTTACTGGTATAGTTACCTGAACTTGGATAAGTTACTTAACATTTTCAGCCTTAGTTTCTTCAATTGTAAGATGCATATATTATATACCCATAGGGATATTACAATTAAAAAGATCCACCAAGAGACAGTAGATGCTCAATAAATGTTACTACTCTTGCCCTCCTTTGCCTCAGTTGACTGTGATATTTACATTTCTATACATAACATTTAAAGATATAATACAATAAAGCATGGGAGAGTGTTCAGATGCCTCTTTCACCACTTCTGAACAGCCAATTTCCTGCCAGGCTGAGTGGAAGAGATCATTCGTGTATGTGCTATGCTTTTATATAATGTGGCTAAAGAATGAATGTGGACAAAAAGTAGTTTAAAAGTGAGGCAAATTTATTTATCCTCTCTCATCCCACCATAATGCCTTCCAGCCAAAAAATTTCAGAGCTTGGCATATTGTACATATGCAAATGTGATGTGAAATACTAAAAAAGGTTAGGAAATGCTAATCATGCTTTGTTATCCTAAAATTCATCACAAATTGGAATAACCTACAATATGGGTCTCATCAGAGCAAATCAGATAAAGGAAACTGTTCACTTGACTTTCAGCAGAAATTGTTTTCAAAACAACTTTCAATGCTGTAAAAAAAAAAATCACTTAAGATCTTCTTCCTGTTTTAAAGAAGAAGAAAAATTCAATATTTTTGAATCAAGGTTACAAAGTATTCCCAAGTATTTATGGAAAAATCTGACAGGTTAAAAGTAAAAACATTTTATTAAAGGCAGATTGTTTTGTTGTAACGGTATGTTACAACAATGCACATTTCCAGGCTGCTGTTGGATACTTCTGAAGAAAATTTAAAATAAGTAAAAGTAAAATAAGTAAGTCTCTTGGGTTTAAGCAAGTGACCATGTACACTGATACACTAGGACTAAAAAATGATCTGTGACTGATAAGTACACTTAGCAGAATGTACTATCTACTGACATTCTCCTAGAAATGAAATGTACATATGGACATTGGGAGAAAAGGAGTCCTCATAAAAAATAATAGTCTGAAATAACAGGAAGGGAGGAGGGGGGAAAAAGGTTCAGAGACCTAGTGTATTAATTAGAGACCCAGGTTGTAGGAATAAGCAAGGACCACACTTTTTTTAAACCACCCTCAAGCTTCCACAAGTGTATCTATCTGCCTTCCAAATTCTCTGATATCAGCAGTGGTTTTCCTGCCCAAAGCTTATGCAATAAGAATTCCATCATGAAGGTGCTGAGTATGAGGCATTAGAAACCTCTCTCGAATTTTGGTTAAGGTACCATCAAATTGTTCAGAATCCAAAGAATCTTCTATGCAATTACATTTGAAACAATAAGAAACAAGCATTTCATATTCTTAATAAGGAATGTATATAATCCTTACCAATGTGACAGGATTAAGAATCAGCTCCTCATTTATCCTAAGGAAATATCAGAGATGTGCATAAAGACTTATGTACAGTGATATTCATCATACTCATTATACTGAAAAATAGAAAACAATCTAAATGACCAACAGGGGACTGGTTAAATAAATCATAATACATCTATTAATATGTACTAGGAATACTATGCAATGATTAAAATCAGGGCCTCAAAGAAAAATTAATGATGCAAAAATGCTTGGAATATATTAAATTAAAAAGGATACAAAACTATATAGTATGACCCCAATTTTGCACCCCCCAACATGTGTGCATGTAACTGGCAAAACATATATTAATAAAATCTTATAAGTAGTTACCTGGGTCATAGGATTTTCTTCTTTGTACTGTGCTTTCAAAATTATATGCACTTGTTATATATTAGTTTTATAAAGAGAAAAAGCAATACATGTAATTAGAAAAATCAGTTTATTTCTAGTTAAGGTGCTTTCTTTCTGGCTACTAAAGGCTTGTTAGTGCCCAATACTGTTCTATTTTCTAGATGAGAGTAAGAATGACCGCTGGTTATATCTACATTTTTAAATTTAAGAGGACCCTTTCATTTGGCTTTTTTTTTTTCTGGTCCTGTGGTTGTGGCCTCAGGAAATAGCTAAATCTTAGGCCTGAATCCATCTCATGTTTTTTGAAGTGTACCCCTAAGGGAAATTTTGCTTATGAAAAAGAATATGTTGAGATAAGAATAAAGAAATGAAAACACAGTAGCCAAAATTAAATCTGCATCGTGAATAGCAAATATTAGAATTGACACTGCAGAAAATGGAATCCATGCCACAGAGGACAAACTTGAGTAAATGAAAAAATAAAAAAGGAAAGATTTAAAAACTATGGAAGACAGACATAATCTATGAACAACAGATGTGCCTAAAGAAAAAAAAAAAACCAGAGCAGTTTAATTAATCAAAAGTATAAGAAAAATTTCCAGTTCTGAAAAAAAATACCTGAGACTGAAGACTGAGAAGGTTCAACAGAGATCATCAACACCAAGACATTTCCTGGCAAATGTTTTTAAATTTGAAGGATAAAGATATAATCCTATAAGCATACAAGCAGAAAAAAATAGGTTATTTCAAAGGAACTAAAATCAGATTGACCTCAGATTTCTCCTCTGTAATAATAAAATGCCAGAAGACAATGAAGTAATGACTTACAGAGAGTTGAAAGGGAAAAGTTATGATCTCAGAATTTTATATCTCATTCTTGTTTGTCATGTATAAAGTCATGCTTACACTGAGATCTGCAAAGGTTTATAAAATTTCACCATCCTGGTAGTATATTTTTAAAATAAATTGTTCAAAGGTACATACTAGCCCATCAAAAGAGAATTTAAAACAGAGATCAAGAATACTGAGATAGGAAAGAACTGGTAAAGTACATTGACATCAACTTAATATTGAGAAATAACTGAATAAAATAATCTCACTAAAGGAAAAAGAGTTAACAATGAAGAATAAATGATATAAGTATATAAACAATATAAAAAATACTTTAGAAAGTTAAAGGTAAGATCTGTTACCCTAAGTCTAAATTAATATGAACTCAAAATAAAAGAGGTAATGGGAGAAGCAAAGATTCTAAACTCTCTCTTTCCTAAAAGGATATTTAAAAACCAGTTTTAGTAATTAATAAATACAAATTTTGGAATGTTGTGAAAAACCATACAATAACAAAAAATAGTTTATTGTAGTCCAAATCAGCGAAGAAGATAGTAACTGGCAGAGGCTATTGATAGTACTTTATGCAGGCTTCTTAAGAGCAAGAGGTGCATAATTACCCCTATTTTACAGTGAAGGAAACCATAGCTCAGCAAAGCTACTTAGTGAATGGCAGAAGCAGGATTCAAACCCAGGTTTTTCCAGCTTTGTAATTCTTTTTTTTAATATATCACAACCTCCTCAAACAAAACAATCCATATTAGAGAAGGATAAAAACCCACAAGAACAAAAATGTAAAATAAGATGAGAGAAATCATTCCAAAAGCAATAATGTAAGAAATGTAAAATTTAAACTGTTTCTTTAAAACGAAGTGACTTACTGGATTTTAGATGCTATAATAGAATTAGTAATGTTTTTATGAGTGAAAAGGGTATGATAGTTACATGTTTTAAAAAGTCTATCTTTTAAGAAACACAGATGCAAATATTTATGTCTGAACTGATGTACCTAGCATTAGCTTCAAATTAATCCACTGGATCTGGGGAAGGGAAGAGTGAATGTGTGTGTGGAGATAGGGGAGTGGGAAGAGGAAGCAGAAATGCAACAAACTGGTTATGAGTTGATAATTCTTGACACTGAGTTATGGGAATATGGTGGTTCATTTACACTCTCTTCACTCTGGTATGTGTTTGAAATGTTTGATTATAAAAACATGAAGAATTGGACGGTGCCTGTGGCTCAACAGAGTAGGGCACCGGCCCCATATGCCGGAGGTGGCGGGTTCAAACCCAGCCCCGGCCAAAAACTGCAAAAAAAAAAAAAAAACCCATTAAGAATTGAATTATATTTTTGAAAAAGTAAATGAACAACTATTTACTGCTTTAAAGAGAAACACAAAACAAACAGATAAGCATAGAAAAGTATAAAGAAAGCAGGTGGGTTTGTAACTCACAAAATAAAATATAAGGCAAAAACTGATTAAAAAGGTCATTTTATTTGGACAAAGATACATACAGTTATTATTGAATATGCACAGTAATAATAATCACTCTCATTACTGACCTCTTACTGCACACCAGGCAAATGCGTAAGCACTAGTAATCATCTTTGATACTTCTAAGCATCTTTGTGAGGCATTATCACCAATTAGCAAATGAGAAAATTAAGCTAATATGGGTATGTCAATCTTCTTAAGCGCTGTATCCCCAGCTCCCAGCAAAACGCCTGGCATACAGTAGGTTCTCACTACATATGTGAATACATGAAAAAGTCTAATATATTGCTAAGGCTAAGAAGTAGGGCTGACATTCAAACCCCTACTCTTAATCATATAAAAATCTTTTAATAAGGCCAGGTATGGTGTCTCATATCTGTAACCCTAACTCTCAGAGGCCGAGATGGGTGGATTGCCTGAGCTCAGGAGTTCCAGACCAGCCTGAGCAAGAGAGAGAACTCATCTCTAAAAATAGCTGAGTGTTGTGGTGGGCACCTGTAGTCCCAGCTACTTGGGAGGCTGTGCCAAGAGAATCACTTGAGCCCAAGAGTTTGAGTTTGCTGTGAGCTGTGATGCCAGAGTAACAGAGTGAGACTCTGTCTCAAAAAAAACAAACAAAAAAACCCCCCACAAATAAATAAAAACCTTTTAATAATAATATTTCATAGTAAGAGTATAGATGTTTATTTCCTTCTGTGTATGTGTTTCTATTTTTCAGATTTTCTATAATTAGCATGTTTTTTAAATAAAAATATTATTAGAAATAGTGAATGAAGCCGGGCATTGTGGCAGGTGCCTGTAGTCCCAGCTACTCGGGAGGCTAAGGCAAGAGAATCGCCTAAGCCCAGGAGTTGGAGGTTGCTGTGAGCTGTGTGAGGCCACGGCACTCTACCGAGGGCCATAAAGTGAGACTCAGTCTCTACAAAAAAACAAAAACTATATATATATATCTTATTTTACATTTTTATTCTTGTGGGTTTTTATCCTTTTATATATATATAAAATAGTGAATGCATAATAGTACTTATTTAATTTAATCACAGACTAAAGTAACTACAAAACACAAAAGGAGATGCTTTGGACACTATAACAAAATAAATGGAAACATAATGGATAGGAAAATTTTAGCACACTAATATCAGCTAGAATAATGAACAAAATTAGGACAAAACACTTGAAATAATTTATATTAGAATAGGTAGTACTGAATTTTACAATGTGAAAAGAATACGGGCTCAAGTATCTATGAAAAGTTATAAAAACCATGTTCTGGGCCATAATGTGAATTAAAAAAAAATTAAAGGAGGAATCATACACGTTTTCTGATTACAATAAAAAATTGAATAACGAAATAAACTAAAGCACTCAGAAATGAATATTCTTCTAAATAACTACTTGGTTGAGGAAATAACAGCTACCATTTATTCATTGCTTGGTTTGTTCAAGCTACAGTGCTATGTTTTACACACATAATTAATCATTAAAACCATAAGGTATGTTATTATGTAGAGAAAAAGTTAAGCAGTGAGTTTATGACTTGTCCAAGATCACAGAGTTATTAAGTTTCATTAAGTTTCCAAATAAGATCATTGAACCCAAGTCCGAATCCAAAGCTCCTACTTTCATGGAAACTCTGTTATATTACTGTTAGAATTCATGTACAGGAATGTAGCTATGCTCATTTTTCTCTACTCATAAAATAAAATTTTGTAATAGAAGTGGAGAAAACTAGAGCACATGTTCTAAAAGTAGCCATTTGTTAAATACACTATTCTAAGAATATTTATTTTTCTAACAATTCATAGATCAGATACATTTCAAATTATATAATCTACTAAAAGGTATTCCTTTATTCTCAATAGGGCAATGAAAAAAAGGGAAAACATAAAATTAGATAAACAAAGTAGAGAATATAAACTAAACGTGATTTGTCACTAAATTTATTTCTAAAAGCAATCCATAGGAATTCTGTGGAACTTTAGCCAGCATGGATTTGAAAGTCTACCACTAACTGTGGGCAAGCCCCTAAGCTTTTCTGAGTTGTGGTTTCTTCATCCATAAACAGATGGCTATCTATGAGCTCTCCCAGCTTGAAAATTTTATAATCCTTTATAAAACTTTAAGGATTTTAGATTAAAGTTACTTAAAATTTTGTAGGGTTTTACACCTGAGGAAAATACCGATTCTATATTTAAAGCTGTTTTTGTGTTATTTCTAAGTATAATTTCTTCTCTCTTCTCATTCAAAACAATTTTATCTATACCTATCAGTGGTACATTAGTTCCCCAGTGTAAACAAACAATGCCAAAGAACTGATTGTACAAATGTTGTCACCTAAAAGGAAAATAACACCAAAAGGAGGACAAAATATTGTTTTGGGGCCAGATTAAGAAACTTACAGCAATTTTATAATTTCCACAAGCCAATCTTACTATATACTAGTTATACAAGAGGTTGTGGTATAGTTAAAAAGTATATTTAACAAATGGCTACTTTTAGAACAGTTTAGTTTATTATTAGAGAAAACTAGTCAAGTGTTACCTTTTTTTTTTAAAGACACAGAGCCTGCTCCGTTGCCGAAGCTACAGTGCAGTGACATGATCAAAGATCATTATAGCCTCAAACTCCTGTGCTCAAGTGATCCTCTCATTTTGGGCTCCCATGAAGCTGGGACTACAGGTGTGTACCACCATATGGATAATTATTTTATTATTTTGTGGAGATGGGGTCTTGCTATGTTGCCCAGACTGGTCTTAAACTCCTGGCCAAGTATTACCTTTTAAATAAAAACTTCTATGTCTACCCCTAATCCTATTCCTGCCACCCCAAAACCTTCAAATCTTACCTCTTAGTATATAAGAGTTTGTACTATTTCCCAAACCCGCCTGATGATTAGAATCACCTAAGATTCCTGTTAAAGACATATTGCCTGGCCCTATCCCGGACAGTAACTGAATCAGAATTTCCAGAAACCCCATGGTTCAGTGTTTTACTTTTTAAACAGCTACCTTAGAGGACTCCTGTGATTAGACAAGTCTGGAAAATTACAATGTAGTGAAAAGATCATGAGCTTTGGAGCCTGAAATACCAAGTTTCAAAACCTGGCTTTGCCCTTTATTATAGGCGTGACTTTGGGCAAGTGACCTAACATGAATCTCAGGTTTCTAACCCGTAGACTTAGATACTAGTTATAGAAGAGGTTATGGTACAACTGAGTATGCCCAGCCACAATGGGTGTTCCCTAAGTGTCAGTTTCTCTTTCCTCCTGCTCATTTTGCCAAGGGAAATAAAAAATATTTGAGGGGATGTCGAGGCAACCCCAGCCCTTATAGGTCCACTTCTACTTCTAGGGCTAAATATCTGAATTCTAGATCACCCTTTAATATATTACTTGGGTTGGCTAAGTCAGGAATCTCAGGAACAAGTCAAATGATTTATTCTGGTTTCCAGAGACTTAATAAAGCCCTCCTATTCAAACCAGATATACACCTTTATGTTGGGCTTCAAAGTCCAAGCCCTTATTTGCTATGACTATGGCAAAAATCACCTGAGCCTGTTGCTTCATCTGTAAAAAAAAAGTGATGCTTAAATGTCTACTGAACTGAACCTAATATACATTACTGATAACTGTTAATTAACAATCATTTAAAATAATTAAACTTACAGTCTTAAAAACATCCTTAAGTACAAAAAGAGGATAGTATTAATATAAGTGAAACAAGACAGTGAGACTTGCTCAAATACACAATAAATCAGAACCTGTTTAACAGAATTCCTGTTGGTGTAGTATCAACTAAATCTTAACACAAAGTGTTGTAGACACATTTATATATATCTATATATATATATTTTTTTTAGAGACAGAGACTCTCTCTGTCGCCCTCAGTAGAGTGCCGTGGCATCTCAGCTCACAGCAACCTCCAGCTCTTGGGCTTAGGCAATTCTCTTGCCTCAGCCTCCCAAGTAGCTGGGAGTACAGGCACCCGCCATAACGCACAGCTATTTTTTGTTGTTGCTGCAGTTTGGCCAGGGCTGAGTTTGAACCTGTCACCCTTGGTATATAGGGCCAGTGCCCTACTCACTGAGCCATATGCGCCACCCTGACACATTTTTAAGGTGAATTTACTTAGGAAGTAACAATTATAACTACTCACTCTAATTAATATATACATATATTTAAAAATCACCCTAGGCATAAACATAACCTAGCAGTAAAGCCACCAAGACTTAATTTTGAAAAGATAACCACAAATGTACTTTCTAATTAGAGCTTCATGATTAATCATAGCTATATATTTATTAAGCATAAATACTATTAATATGAACATTTTACTAAAAATAGTTTTAACTATTCCCGTAAGCTGTAAAATAGAGAAACCTGAAGAAAATTTTAAAACCTAATAATCTGAGAACATTTATTTGAGACAAAAGAAAAAGTTACCCTCAATTGTTAAAAAATAGTAAGAAAGGGTGGCGCCTGTGGCTCAAGGAGTAGAGTGCCGGTCCCATATAGTAGAGTGCCGGAGGTGGCGGGTTCAGACCTAGCCCTGGCCAAAAAAAAAAAAAAAAAAAGAAAAGAAAAATAGTAAGAAAAAAATCTCAAATCCTACTGAAAGTAATGTAAATTACATTAAAGAAGCAAAGTTTTTTCTCATGTTTTTTCAAATTATTCTTTAATGCAATTCAGTAATTTTCTTGCTTGTTATGTTTATTTCCAGACATTCAACATTTTTACTGCAATTTTGAGTGAGATTTTTTCCATTATAATTTCTAATTGGTTATGGTCAATAAACAAGAAAGCTATATATTGATTTCTGAATGTATTTTGTGTAATGCCACTTTACTAGACTATCATTAGTTCTAAAAACTTCTTTAGTGTATTTCCTTAGCTTATCTAAATAGATGATTATATGATATGAATAGTAATCTTTTATCCTTCCTTTGAATACACTTTGATTTTCTTACCTAATTGCATTAGCAAGCTCTTCTAGAATTTAAAATAGAAGTGAAAATACCAGTCATGGTTTTAATGACAATATCTATAATATGTCCCCATCAAGCATGATGCTAGCTATTGGTTTGAGATGACTTTTTTAACATCAAGGACACAACTTTCAGCCAGCGTGATGGCTCACTCCTGTAATCCTAGCACTCTGGGAGGCTGAGGCGGGTAGATTGCCTGAGCTGATGAGCTTGAGACCAGCCTGAGCAAGAGTGAGGCCCTGTCTCTAAAAATGGCCAGGCACTGTAGTCCCAGCTACTGGGGAGGTTGAGGCAAGAGAATCGCTTGAGCCTGAGGTTGCTGTGAGCTATGATGTCAAAGCACTCTACTGTGGCAACAAAGTGAGACTCTGTCTCAAAAAAAAAAAAAAAAGTGAGGCCCTGTCTCTAAAAATGGCCAGGCACTGTAGTCCCAGCTACTTGGGAAGTTGAGGCAAGAGAATCGCTAAGAGTCTAAGGTTGCTGCGAGCTATGATGTCAAAGCACTCTACCGTGGCAACAAAGTGAGACTCTGTCTCCAAAAAAAAAAAAAAAGACACACCTTTCTAGTTGTAACAATAAAATAATTAGTAACAAATTTTAAATCAAGAATAGATACAATTTTATATAATTTTTAATTTATTTCTTACCTTTCATTTAGAAATAATAGTCATAGGAAGTCGCAAAACTAATACAGGTAAGTCCCATTCACCCTTAACCCAATGGTAACATCTTTCATAACTTCCTATCAAAGCCAGGAAAATTGATGCCAGTACAATGTACAGATCTTACTCAGATTTCACTGGTTTTACAGGTATTCATATATGTGTGGTCTATGCCATTTTATCATGGGCCCCTACATCCACCATCACAGTAAAGATACTAGTTTATCATCACCAGGATCCTTCATGTTACCCCTTTATGACTACATCTCCCCGACTCCCTCTCCTCTTCCTAAACCCTGACAACCACTAATCTCCTCCATTTCTATAATGCTGGCTGTTGTAATAGGTGTGTACTCACTAGGGTTTAAATTTTCACTTCCCTTATAACGATCTTTTCATATCCTATTTCATATCCATACGTTATCTATGGTGAAGTGTCTGTTCATTTTTGTACATTTTTTTTCTTTTTTTGAGACCGAGTCTCACTTTGTTGCCCTGGGTAGAGTGCCATGGCATCATAGCTTACAGCAACCTCAGATTCTTTGGGCTCAAGCAACCCTCTTGCCTCAGCCTTCTGGGTAGCTGGGACTACAGGTGCCCGCCTATTTTTAGAAACAGGGTCTCACTTTTGCTCAGGCTGGTTTTAAACTCCTGAGCTCAAGCAATCCACCCTCCTTTCCCTCCTAGAGCGCTGGGATTACAGGAATTAGCCACTGCACCAGGCTCGTTTTTGTACATTTCCTAATTGGATTGTCTTTGTTACTGTTGAATTTTGAGAGTTCATTATATATTGTAGATACAAGTCCTGTCTTAGACACAAGTTTTCAAATATTCTTACTCAAGTTGTAGCTTGTCTTTTGATCCCCTTTACAATCTTTTTCAAAGAGAAAAAAATTCTGAGTCCTATTGAGTCCTATTTTTTTTCTTTTATAGAGTATGCTTTTGGTATTAGGTCTAAGAACTCTACTTAAGTTCTCAATTCCAAGATTTTTCTCCTATATATAAATTCTAAAAGTTTTCTAGTTGTACATTTTACATTTAAATCTATGATCCATTTAAAACTAATTTTTGTATAAAGTGTGAGGTTTGGGCCTCCCAGAGTACTAGGATTACAGGAGTGAGCCACCGTGCTGGCTGAAAGTTGTGTCCTTGCTGTTAAAAATATCATCTCAGGGCGGCGCCTGTGGCTCAAAGGAGTAGAGCCCTGGCCCCATATGCAGGAGGTGGCGGGTTCAAACCCAGCCCCAGCCAGAAACTGCAAAAAAAAAAAAAAAAAAAAAAAAAAAAATCATCTCAAACCAATAGCTAGCATCATGCTTGATGGGGACATATTATAGATATTGTCGAGGGAGTTTTACCCACAGATATGCAATTGCTCCATGCACCATTGTTGAAAAGCTATCTATCCTTCCTCTATCAAATTGCTTTTGTAACTTTGACAAAAATCAGTTAGCTGTACTTGTGTGGGTCCATTTCTGGGTTCTCTATTTTGTTCCACTGATCTATGTGTTTATCTCTTCAACAATACTACAGGTTTTTCATTACTGAAGTTATATAATGTCTTAAAAATCAAGTGAATGATTTGTCATATTTATTTTTATTTTGTTTTAGATATTTTAGTTCCTTTGCCTTTCCATATAACTTTTAGGATAAGCATGTGTTAAACCTATAGATGAATTTGAGGAGAACTAACATTTATATTGTGTTGAGCCTTTCAATCTATGAATTTGACACACCTCTCCATTTACTTAAATCTTGATTTTTCATTGATTTTTTAAATTTTCAGCATATAAGTCCATGTTTTGTTAGATTTATACCAAAGTACATTTGAGCAATTATAAATGATACTGTTTCAGTTTTCAAAAATTCACTGCTAGTATACATACAATTTATCCTTGCATGTTGATCTCGTATCTTACAACTTTGCTGAACTCAGTTCCAGTTATTTGTATATTCTGTGAGCCTTTCACTGGAGATTACATGTCACTTGCAAAGCAGGATAGTTTTATTTCTTTCTGTTAAACTTGTATTCCTTTTATTTCTTTCCTTTCTTGCCTATTACACTGGTAAGAACTATAGGCATATGTTGAAAAACACTGGTGAGAGTAGACATCTTTGCCTTGTTCCTGACCTTAAGAGGAAAGCACCATTTTTCACCATTCAGTATGGATGTTAGCTGTGGGTATTCTGTAAATGTTCTTTATTGAGAAAGTTCCTCCCTAGTGTTAGTTTGCTGAGTTTTATTATGAATGTTAATTTAGAAAAATGAATTTATTTCTGATGTTCCAAGTTTCCTTCTTTTATCATTTCCTTTCTGCTGAAAAAACTACCACTAGTCAGTTTTTCAGGGTTTGCCACCGATGAATTATTAGTCTTCCTGCATCTGAGACTACTTTAATTCCATCTTCATTCTTGAAGGACAGTTCACTGGGCAGGGAGTTCTAGTTGACAGTTCTTTAGGCACTTGAAAAATGGTATGCTATACCCTGGCTTCCATGGATTCTGACAGGAAAACTGCTGCCATGTGAATTATTCTGTATAGGTAATAGTTCACTTCTCTCCAGCAGCTTTAAAGACTCTTTGACTTTAACTTTCAAAATTTTGACTTTTAACAATTTTTTTTTTTTTTTGAGACAGAGCCTCAAGCTGTCACCCTGGGTAGAGTGCTGTGGCATCACAGCTCACAGCAACCTCCAACTGTTGGGCTCAAGCGATTCTCCTGCCTCTGCCTCCCAAGTAGCTGGGACTACAGGCACCCCCACAATGCCTGGTAATTTTTTTTTTGGGGGGGGTTGCAGCCATCATTGTTGTTTGGCAGGCCGGGGCTGGATTTGAACCCGCCAGCTCAGGTGTATGGGGCTGGCGCCTTAGCTGCTTGAGCCACAGGTGCCGAGCCACTTTTAACAATTTTTTTTTTTTGTAGAGACAGAGTCTCACTGTACTGCCCTTGGTAGAGTGCCGTGGCGTCACATGGCTCACAGCAACCTCTAACTCTTGGGCCTACGCGATCCTCTTGCCTCAGCATCCCGAGCAGCTGGGACTACAGGCGCACGCCACAACGCCTGGCTATTTTTCTGTTGCAGTTTGGCCGGGGCTGGGTCCGAACCCGCCACCCTCGGCATATGGGGCCGGTGCCCTACTCACTGAGCCACAGGCGCCGCCCCACTTTTAACAATTTTTAATTGTCACAAAATATACAGAAGAAAATTCACTGAACTATTTTTAAACATATAGTTCAGTAGTGTTAAGTATATTCACTTTATTTGCAACCAACCTTCAAAACTTTTCATCTTGCAAAATTAAAACTCTATGCTTATTGAACAGTAACTCCCCACTTCCAAAACTTTTATTTTGTTTGGGAGTGGATTACTTTGGGTTTATCTAATTTGGAATTAAGTCAACTTCTTGAATCTGTAGGATTATGTCTTTTACAAAATGTGGGGAAATTTCAGCCATTACTTCTTCAGGTCCACTTTCTTTTTTCTGGGACTGATAACATACATGTTAACTCTTTTGTTAATGTTCCTCAGTCCCTGTTCATTTTTTTTCCTGCCCTTCTGTTGTTCATATTGGGTCCTTCCTATTCTTCTATGTTTAATATTTCTGATTCTCTCCTGTCATCTCCGTTCTTCTTGAGCTTAGTTTATTTCAGTTAATCTTTCAGTTATAAATTTTGTTTTTTCTTTATATCTTGCTTTTCTGAGACTAATTTTTCATTTGTTTCAAGTGCATTTGTGATTGCTCACTGGAACATTTTTAAAATGGCTACTTTAAAATCTTACTCAGATAATTCCAACATCTAAATTATCACAGTATTGGTGTGTTGTCTTTTCTCATTCATGTTGTGATTTTCCTGGTTCTTTGTATAAATGATTTTTGATTAATAGGCATTTTGGAGATTTTCAGACTCTGGATATTATTAAACCTTCTTTTTTAGCAGGTAGTCCTCTTGTTGAGGTGTAGTATAAGGGCAGGGTGAGTGTGTATGTTCAGCTTCCTTCTGGGCTTCACCAATACCATCCAGACAAAAGTAGAGCAATGACTCACACTATTTTGTTGCAGATAGGTAGGATGGAAGTTCAGCTCCAGTCCCAGCGAAAGTAGGGCACCAACCAGCATCACCTCATTGTCTCTGAGTAGGGGGTGTAAATTCAAGCTGGGCCCCCTGATGATAGGGAGGGGGAAAGCAGAGGGCTGACTCACAATTCTTTGTTGCTGTACCATAGAGTCCAAAGCTCAGTTCCTCCAAAGGACCCAGCTAACAGCACAGGATGGGGAAGAGGGAAGCAGAGTGCCAACTAGCCCTGCCATCCATCACTTTTTAGATGAGGGTAAAGGCTCAGTTCTCCAATGGGCCCTACTGACATCATTAGATGCAAGCAGTGTTGAGGAGCCCACCTCCAACCATCTTGTTCTGCCTTGTTGATGTCAGGTATAGAGGCTTAATGTCTCACTGCTTCTGGGTTGGAGTGAAGACTCAATCTGCTGCTAGACCTCACTGACACCACCCTGGTCAGAGTACAATGTCCTGCACAGAGTGGGGTTGATGGAAGAACAGCTCCCTGCCTGGTCTGCCAAAATCACCCAGTAGGGGGAACCAAAGTGCTACCTGCTTTTGCTATGCAGGGCATAGACACTTAGGTCCCCGGTCTCCTCAGCCAACACCACTGGGTTGGAGAGTCAGACAGAACCTTATTCCTATTGGCTTCTTTGGGGTAGGGTGGGGTTTTTCTGTTGATGTTTGGCCCCAGCAGGGTGGGTATTGTCATAAAGGCTTAGGCTTGTTTGACTGCCCATTCACCAATTATTTGGTTAAAGAAAACAGCTTGGAGCTCTTTTTGTCTGTACCTGTTGGTGCTTTCAGTTTGGAGGCTTTTATAGCACTCTGTCCAGGATGCAATAGGAAAACCCAGGGAACCCACTACTTGTATTATTCCTTGAATCTCAAGGTCTGTAGGCAGTCTGTCTTCTTTTTCCACTTTTAGAGTGTTCCTGTGCTTGTTTGTTGTGTATGTCTAAGGTGTTGTAGTTCTAAGGGAGAACCTAGGAGGAATAGGGTTCTTCCATCTTTGTATAACCACAAGTATCCTCCAAGTGATTTATTTTTATGTTGAAAATACCATCTAGCTTTCCATGTTATGGTTCAAAATGCATTATGGAAAGCTGTTATAACATTATACATCATAACTTCCCCCTAAAATTCCAATTATACCTGTTTATATTATTCTTTACTAATTTAGCTTGCTTCGTGCCTGTCTGCCCCTGTACTCTTAGACTGTTATTATTTCAAAAGGAAAGAATTCCATTTAATTCATTTCACCTAGTACTATACTAATACATACTTAGTGAGACAGAAGAAAAAGATTGCTTTAAAATTGATTTATAGTCAGGCCTGGTGGCTCACACCTGTAATCCTAGCACCTGGGAGGCCAAGACAGGAGGACTGCTTGAACTCAGGAGTTTGAGAGCAGCCTGAGCAAGGGTGAGACTCTGTCTCTACTAAAAACAGAAAAGTTAACTGGGCATCATGATGTGCACCTGTAGTCCCAGCTACTTGGGAGGCTGAGGCAAGAGGATCACTTGAGCCCAGGAGTTTGAGGTTGCTGTGAACTCTGATGTCACTGCACTTTACCCAGGGAGACAGAGCAAGACTCTGTCTCAAAAAAAAAAAAAAAAACTCATTTATGAACTGTTCTATTAATATAAGGCAAATTTTATTTTTTAACTTCCCCTAAGTAGTCCCCCTTACTGCCATCAATATCCATTGTGATCATTATTCCTCTTTAATTATACTAATAGAAAGCAGGAACATGAAGAAGGAAAGGAAACAAATAGGGTTTTGTTTTTACTTCTTCAAATGAAACACCTGTATATTCCATTTTATTTGAAATGAAATGAAGTCTTGAAAAGAATTCCATTTATCTGTTGACATACTTAATTTCAGAGATTCTATACTTTTTGTTTTGAATAACCGTCAATTAAGACCTGCTTTTCCTTTAAATGAGAAACAACAGAAGAGTATAACAAGACTGAGAAGATGCTAAGAAAAAATGTCACTGCTTCAATCCTTGCTTTCTTTCTGTAACTTTCTATAACTAATATTTAAACTTCTTGTTGTGTTCCTCTAGGAGTTCTGCTCTGGCTAAGAGAAGGGGTGATGAGGTATTGAAGGCACTTTCATAGAACCTAGGACTTTAATAACCCAGTTGGGAAGCCGTTGTGATAGAAAAAGCTCTTCATTTATTACATCTAAAAATAAAGAAAATCTTTAGAAGCACGTATTAAATTAAGGTTTTTGAGAAGTACATACTTAATATAAACTAAACAAGAAACTTCTTTTTTTTTTTTTTTTTTGTAGAGACAGAGTCTCACTTTATGGCCCTCGGTAGAGTGCCATGGCCTCACACAGCTCACAGCAACCTCCAACTCCTGGGCTTAAGCGATTCTCTTGCCTCAGCCTCCCAAGTAGCTGGGACTACAGGCGCCCGCCACAACGCCCGGCTATTTTTTGGTTTTGCAGTTTGGCCGGGGCCGGGTTTGAACCCGCCACCTTCGGTATATGGGGCCGGCGCCTTACTGACTGAGCCACAGGCGCCGCCCTAAACTTTTTTTTTTTTTTTTTTTTTTTTTGTGGTTTTTGGCCGGGGCTGGGTTTGAACCCGCCACCTCCGGCATATGGGACCAGCGCCCTACTCCTTGAGCCACAGGCGCTGCCCTAAACAAGAAACTTCTGTATCAACTTCTATAGAGAGCAAAACTCCAATTTAAGTGCCCAAATAAGTAACAAAATAAGCATAAAAATTATGTGCACAAATAGACAATAAGCATATGAAAAGATCTTTAAGATCACTAGCTGTCAGGGAAATGCAAATTAAAAGCACAATGAGATACCATTCCACACCCACTAGGTGGCTATAGTAAAAAATACAATTCATGCTGGCAAAGATGTAAAGAAACTAGAACTGTCATATGCTGCTGGTGGGAATGTAAAATGGTGCAGGCCAGTTGGAAAACAGTTTGGCAATTCCTGAAATTGTTAAGTGTAAATTTATCATGACCAGCAATTCCACTCCTATGTACATATATCCAAGAGAACTGAAAATATATGTTCATATAAAGACTTAATATAAGTGTTCATAGTGGCATTATTCATAATAGTCAAAAAGTAGAAACAACTCAAAAGTCAACTGATAAATGAATAAATGTGGTATATCCACACAAAGGAATATTATTCAGCCATAAAAAAGAATGAAGTAATGATACATGCTATACAGCATGGATAAACCATGAAAATATTAAGGGAAAAAAGGCAGACAAAAAAGGTCACATACTGCAGAATTCCACTACATGTCAAGAATAGAAAAATCTAGAGACAGAACGTAGACTAGTGGTTGCCAGGGGCCAGGGGAAGGGGGGAATAGGGAATGCCTACTAGTGAGTATGAAATTTCTTTGGGGGTAATGAAAATGTTCTAGAATTAGATAGTGGTGATGGTAGCACAGCTCTGTGAATATATTGATAAATGAATTGTATGCTTTACAAGGGTGAATTTTAAGTTCAATGTAAATAACTCAATTTTTAAAAAGAATTAGAGCTATTTTACCTAATAGTTTAAAAGTCTATAGAATAAAACCTAATGACTGCATAGCTTTGCTTTTAAATTTCCTTTTCTTATACTATGGCAAAATAATTAACTTTTTTGGCTTAAGCCAGATCCTCTTTTTTGGCACTTTGAGGGAGTGTCAAATAGACTTTTTTTTTTTTAAAAGAAGATGCAAACATAAGGAGGTAATGATTAATAAGCTACAAAGAACAGAACACACTCAACCTAGGGGTTTCTGTAAGGGGAGCTGTTCAGTAATGTTTAGGCAGCCCTCTTTTCCCAAATATTGTAATTTTTATTTAAACATAAAACATTTTGTTTCATTTGTAAGACAGCTGTTTAAAAATCTCAAAGAATTTTCCTATACAATGTTATAAATGCCAGTCCACAAAAGCCTATTTAACCTACTCTGCATTTGGAAAGTAGTATCAATTTCACTAATTTTTATTAACTCTACCTATTGATTAAATATTGCCACTATTATGAGCAGTATTCCTAGTTCATGCCAGGATCACATCTTCTCTGTAGGCTCCTTTGGTGAGAGAAGAGCTTCATTTAATCTAAGGGTGGGGTGTGTATGTATACACACACATCCTCTACATTCCCACAAAAACAGCTACTCATGCAAACCACCTGGATTCTTTCTCCCCTATAGCAGATTTCATCCAGACCGAGTCACTCAACTAGATGTTGTTCTCAGTTCAAGCTGGGCAGTCTAGTGGAAAGTCAATGGAACTTGCAACCTGGATTGGATTTGAATCCAGGTTCCTTCAATTTACTAGCTGTGCAACCATGAGCATGTCACTTAACCTCTCCAGGCTTCAGTTTCCTCAACTTTAAGCTGAGGATAATTACGTCTACCTTGTTCAAGGTGACAGTGTCTAGTCAAAGGGAGCATTCAGTAAACATGAGTTGTCTTCCAGCTCCACTTGGGGAAGAAAGAACAGTGATCTTGACAAACCATGCCCTCCCCCCACCATTTGTTTGTAGGCAGGACTGTTCTAAAGTTGTTTTTGTAAACTAAGGATTATATTCTAGACTTATAAATTAAGGCTAAGGCAAGGCTATACATTAGCTTACTTTGGACTTGAATACTCTGACACAGTAAATGAGTTGAAGTTATCCGAGGGTAGAAAAAAAGTAACATCTGAACTTCTATGCATTGTGGCTCTTTCGGGATTTACTTGGGATAGTTTTGATAAAATTAAAAAATTGTATTAACATACCATGGACAGCAAAATAAATTTTAGTGAAATGAAATGTGTTGCATAGCTCAGCTCTAACTTTGTCAACATATGACCTGGTGCAGAGGTCTGCCTGAATAAGGCTCAGTTTTCTTTTTTAAACATTTTTTTTTGTAGAGACAGGGTCTGTGTTCAATCCAGACTAGTCTTGAACTCCTGGCCTCAAGTGATCCTCCTGCATTGGCCTTGCAGAGTGCTAGGATTACAGGCGGGAGTCACCAGGCAGTGCCTTTCTTTTGAGAAAGGGTCCCACTCTTTCTCCTGGGCTGGACTGTGGTAGGGTGAACATAGCTCACTGAAGCCTCACAACTCCTGGCCTCAAGCCATCTTTCCACCTCAGCCTCCCAAAGTGCTGGGATGACAGGCATGAACCACTTGTCTGGCCTCAATTTCCTTACATTAGTGATTTTCAACCGGTGTGTTGGGGCGCACTGTTGTGTCATGAGAAGATCTTAGCTGTACCTTGAAAATTTTCGAAAATCATTAAATAAGCTAGTTTTAAAAGAAATTCAAACCACAGTAAGTATACTTTTTTTTTTTAACTTTTTTTGATCAACATAATTTAAGTGTGCCAGGGAAGTTTAACTATAGGTTCAAGGATGCTGTGAGATAAAACAGGTTGAAAACACTGCCTTATGTGAATAAATAGAATAAAGGCTAAATTGGCCTCAGATCTAAAATTCTATGCTAAATTTTTAAAAACACTTTCATGTTCTAAGATCTATCAATCCACTTTTCCAGTTTTAATCGCACAGTATACTGAATATAATGCAGTACTTTAAAAAATCATGTAATTCATTCATCTAATAATATATAGTTATGTATTTTCTATCCTTACCCTGAGACGTTATTCTTATTGTTTATATCTCTGTCCACAACTCAGCCCACAACAAAAAACTTATAATTACATTTTTTGATATTTAAATTTTCACAATGCTTCAGTGTTATCTATCACTTGAAGGAGAAAATGTCACTGTAAAACTAGTAAAGTCGTAGAAAGAGTAGAATAGTGATTTAAGGGGTTATGTATCACCTGGTAGGATTTACCAATATCTTCAGGGTTGAAAAGGGACAAAACAAACCTGATTAAACATAATTTGAAAAATCATATTAAATATATTTTCTTAGAAAAGGTTTAGCCTATTAATTTCAAAATACAAGTAACAGAAAGTAGAATTGAAAAAATACTAGTGTAGAAAAAGGGTTCAATTACCCTATACTCTACAATTATACTGTTCAATATGGTAGCAAATAGCCATTGGTGACAATTAAATTTAAATTAATTAAAAATGAAATTAAAAATTCAGTTCCTCAGTCAAACTAGCCACATTTCAAGTGCTCAACAGGCATATGTGGTTAGTGGCTACTGTACTGAACAGTATTCATCTGGAAATTTTATTAAAGTAAATCTTTATTATTATCTTATATTGTTTTCAGATAGATGCCCCTGTTAAATGTAAAAAATTAAATTAACAGTCTAGGCCCCTGAGTTTTTTACTACAAGTTTTACAGGATTTCTGAAGTGAAGATTTCCCCTAAACCACTGCACTTAAGGTGCACTTCAATCTATTAATGTCAAAAGGGTCTTTTGCTTAGGCTATCATGTGACATCTGCTTCTAAACCATATCAAATGACTGAACCAAGTTTCTCATAACAAGCTTTGTGGGCTAAAGAATTAGAGCCAAGTTCACAGAAATCTAGACTGACCAGTTTAGATATGAAGAGATCATCATAGGTAAGATTATAAAAATCAATTTTATGGTGGACAAAACAGAACTACCTTTTTTTTTGTTGTTGGAATTAATTGAGGGTACAAGAAACCAGATAAAACAGAACTACTTTTTTAAGGTATGTAAAAGACTACAGGTATATCAGTTAAAATGGGGAAATCGGATTTAACTTATGCTACATTTATAATTTTACTTATACTAATAGGGGAGAAGAATGGCAAGAAATTGAAAAGAGCTTTCAGATTGACATCTAAGTATAGGGTATCTAATATTTAGGAAACTAGCATTATTTCATAAGAACACCACAAAAGGACTCACAATGTGGAAATGTGACTCCAGGTGGGACAGCAGGACAGCTTCCATCTTACAGCTACCTGTTCTTTAGTTCATTCACATTCTACTTTCTAGGTGACATCTTCAAGAGAAGAAGGTAAATATGCAGAGGAGGTAATGCTAGTAATGGAGCCATTCTGTTACAGCATATCAAAACATAAAATCACCATTATTAGGTAATATGTCCAGCAAATACCCCTGACTCTAGAGGTATTTGTACATGATGGGCAGAAACAATAAAAAGCTATAACTTTTTTAAAAAATGAAGTATTCCTGAGTTCAAAATGGCTGCATCAAAATATTAACCTACCTATCTGTTCTCTAGTAACTGCAAGTTAGTAGCAATTAGTTAAAAGGAGAATGGGGGAAGTAGGTGGATTAACAGTATCATGAAGTGGCATATATGTAATAAGATAATTTTTTTTTTTTTTGTAGAGACAGAGTCTCACTATACCGCCCTCGGGTAGAGTGCCGTGGCGTCACACGGCTCACAGCAACCTCTAACTCTTGGGCTTATGGGATTCTCTTGCCTCAGCCTCCCGAGCAGCTGGGACTACAGGCGCCAGTCACAACGCCGGCTATTTTTTGTTGCAGTTTGGCCAGGGCTGGGTTTGAACCCTCCACCCTCGGCATATGGGGCCGGCACCCTACTCACTGAGCCACAGGTGCCACCCCGTAATAAGATAATTTTTAAAACTATGAATATTCAACTTCAGTTACAAAACAAGTCAATGTAAGGGGCCACTTAGTAGAGGCAATAAGCTTGATGTTATGGTAGAGTATGATCATTAAGCTTCAGAACATTGAATTTAAAAAGTATATTTTTAAACTTTTATTTAAATTACATTTAAATTTTAGTTCACTATTAAGATGGACAATTTTCGTACAATTTTGAAAGATTTCAATTCAAAATGAAACAAAAACTCAGTTTAAAGAAAAGGCTTTCCTAGACTCAAACATGAACAGCTCATTTCCAAGCAATATGAGACTACCCAAAACTGTGTTCTGCAAAGCACGTTATGTTCTTTGAGACTTCAATAGGTGGTTAATGAAAAAGGAGTTTTGATATCAAGTCTCAAAAGGTGGGGGTTATATGCATTTTGCAGATTCATCATATGCTACATCTTAAAAGTTCTAAGTTATGCAGAAAAGACACTGGTTAAATCTAGTTTAACTTTACATTTCCTAAACTTATTATGCCATACTCCCTTGGATGGTGGTGGTGATTGTTGTTGGAGGAAGGTGATTGTTGGGGCACAGACACACCTTTTAACATACCTCCAGAGACCTCTAGGTTTGAAAAATACCATTAAGTCCTCTTTAGAGTTCCTTAAGTACTAACAGCACATAACAGACAAAATCCAAAGGTTGTATTTCTAGACAGGAAAACTCATTTATGGCACATTCAAATGACCAAAGCAAATGTATTTTACAGCAATGAAGACATGTTAATTTCTTTCCCTAAAAATGAAATTAGAACTAATTGATCCTAAAATTTAAAAAGATGTTCACATTTTGTTTTAGAAACAAAGTTAAAATTCCACCTAGTGATGCTACATACTGACTTTAACCATTTCTTTAGGGACACAGTACCTTCAAGAGGTTGACAGACAGGACACACTATATTTCATTGATAAGATATAATCAAGGGTAAGGTACAGTATTATTTTGTATCTCATTAAAGAAAAAAATCCCCTACTAATAAACTACGCCATGCCATGGATTGTGAAACGCCTTCCAATTTAAGCAATGTTAGATGCGAACAAACTTTCTTCTTCCACACATATTCTTCATAATGTTCTTTTTATTTACCCTTTAAAGATAATATTGAGGAAGGGAACAATACAAAAAGGACAAGATTCAAGAAATTTCTGTTCACCTTACCCTTACAATTATATTCAGATATTATAATGACTCTATTAAAATAGATCAATCAAATAAATAATTTTTAATTTTTCTAATGGATTCTAAAAAATTATCCTAAAAGAAAAAACAACTTTCTCAGGCAGTTCTTTCAAGAGAGATGATTCACTACAATTATTATTTATTAAACATTTAAACCATGTACTGAACCAAGTATTTTACAGCCATTATCATTTCATTTATTTATTACCACAATCCTGTGAGGTAGATAATTTTTTCATCTCTAATTTACAGATTAGGATGTTGAAGCATAGAGACATTAAATAACTTGTATATGCTTACAAAGTTAAGTGGCAGAACCAGGACTCAAACACAGGTCTTTATGGCTTCAAAGCTTATGTTCTTTAATACTTTGCCATTAATTCCAATTATCCCACAAAATTCCTTATAAATATTAAAGAAAAGCAAAATTGAAATGGTTACTTATCTTACTGTTACCTTTTACAGTTTGCTTAACCTAAGAAACAACCTCCTCCTCTGGTTTTGTGCATTGGGGATTAATAAATATTGGCTTTCTTCAAACTCCACTCTTTTTTTTTTTTTTTGACTTCAAAGTGGAGTTTAATTGCAAAATCAAAGACATTTGGCTAAGAATAAACCAACCTTGAACTCTACTCTTTTTTTTTGAGACAGAGCCTCAAGTTGTCACTCTGGGTAGTGTGTGGTGGCATCACAGCTCACAGCAACCTCCAACTCCTGGGTCAAGCGATTTTCCCGCCTCTGCCTCCCAAGTAGCTGGGACTACAGGTGCCTGCCCCTGCGCCCGGCCATTTTTTGGTTGCAGCCGTCATTGTTGTTTGGTGGGCCTGGGCTGGATTCGAACCCACCAGCTCAGGTGTATGTGGCTGGCGCCTTAGCCACAGGCGCCAAGCCCAAACTCCACTCTTAATAGATTTGACATGTACCCTTGCAATATAAAATCGGCACACTGTACCCCATAAATGCATTAATGTATACAGTTATGATTTAATAAAAAAATTTAAAAAATATTGGATTTCTAATTCTACAGCTTGATAAACTGTCCAAAAATTAAATAGACCAAATGTATTAAAACATTTCTTATGTGTCACATGGATACATTTTATCCTGAACCTGTTTTATAAAATGTATTTAGTATATTTGTATACATTTGTTTTTTACTTTAATGTTTTCTGATATTGAATTTATAAACCAGAATAGCTGATATCTTTGTTCCAGATTAACAATAGAGGTCACTGTATTAACTCCAAAAGAACACACTGATGAGGGGAGACATCTAATGCTAGATATTAAAATGCAGTTACTTGCTTTTTCTGTTATGTCAACTGGGGAATGGTGTGTGTACACATAAAATATGTATTTGCATAATTGTATTCCAAAGCTTCAGATTTGTTATTCACTAAGACAAATAAACAACTGAGTACTACATAAACAACCGAGTACTATCACACTCATGCATTACCAGGGAGACCACCAACGTGTCAGTCATTCATTATAATCTGAACCACTGGGTCTAAAGTGCCCATTCTGTACTGGGTGAATTGAGCCACTCTGACTTCACCCATAATTCACAGCCTGGCAGATCACATGTCCCTGAGCACAGACCTGTAGAGCAAATCTTGTTAATTATCACAATGGTGTAATTTTTTCAGTGGACAAGAAACTAAAAAAATACTTCAGGGCAATTTTTCTGCAATTCAGAATTCTAGATAAATAATCTATTACATTTTTGATCATTCTATCTATAACTTACTGAACGAGTCCTTGGTCAGAAGTGTATAGCCCAAT
This sequence comes from Nycticebus coucang, assembly GCF_027406575.1. Taxonomy (NCBI): domain Eukaryota; kingdom Metazoa; phylum Chordata; class Mammalia; order Primates; family Lorisidae; genus Nycticebus; species Nycticebus coucang. Next base: position 19,072,516 of record NC_069804.1, read on the forward strand.
TATGTCACTCTTCAAATCATATATTATGATTTCCAGAAACGTACTTAAAGACAGTTTGCCTATATGGTTCTTTAATAAGATAAAAGTTTCTCTCTTTATCTTAAAATTTAAATGCACCCAGGAAGTTTCACATTTTGGATCTACCCGATTAGTACAGGATCAAGGTGGCAAAATAAAGCAAACTTTCCCAGATTTAAAAAAACTGACATCCTATATCATAATCACTGAAAAACAATGAAGTGTTCAATAATGTGTCACGGTTACTTGACAGTTAACATGTAACAATACCTGTCCTCTCCTCAGATCTTCACTTGGGGGAAAGAAAAAAACCTGAAAGGTAGTAAAAATGAAACAGGAAAAGGAAACTTAATAAAACAGTTTTTTTTTTTTTAACAAAATCAATGATCATACTTTAATAGAACATTTTCCCTATAGACAAGGGAAATCTATATAATATTGATGTAGTAGAAATAGAATCCATGTAATATATAGATTATATAATCTTTAAGGTTAAAAATGGCTATACATTCACTAAATATGACCTCCAACACAAGGGTCTCTTTTTTTATAATAAAATATTTTTATAGTTAATATTTTTCAATGCCTTATGGATACTTAAAGAAAATCAAGGTGTTATTTTTAGACAACACATTGTGTAAAACACTGTATAAACTATTGTATATAACACATTATATTGTGACCATTTTTATATAACACATTTAAAGCAAAATAATCTCAATTTTATTATTTTAAAAACCTAAACCATTCATATTTGAATTTACTAATTTTATACCTACTCTACTGCAACTCAGAAAAAAGTGTCACATTAGGTCAGGGTCATGATCTAGTAAATTCTGTCCCTAACAGCAGTGGCAAGTAATTTATAGAACAGAAGAGTCACAATTCCTTGCTATCCATCTCCTGAAAAGTCAAAGATTCAAAAGCATACTACCATCTTTAAATAACTTGTTGAAGAGTTCTGAATCCACCCAGACCACTTAGGAAGTATTTTGTTTTTTATCTTGTACTAACCCTTACTTTGCTTACATAGTACTTCCTTTATAATCCTAAATTTGCTTCTTTAAACATTCAACCTAGTTCTAGCCTATCATGTTCTGACCCACGTTTGAGTTCAACCACAAGGGTTTTTTTGTTTTGAGCACTATGAGAGACTCGTGTGAGGTCTTAAAGCAGGAAGGTTGGTGTAAAGGAGTAACTGAAGAAACTGCCGGTGTTTTTAGTGAGGCACTCAGGTCTTTTAAAATTGTTTGTATTTCAACATTAAGATTAAAATAAAAACAGGTTAAGATTCATAATCATCCTGTTACTGAACTACACAATTCATTCAGCAGGCATTTATTGAGTCTATATATGTAAGTGCCAGGCATTGTGTTGAATGCTCAGAATTTAGACAGAAAAAAAAAGTATCTGCTCTTAAGAGCTGACAGTCTACTAGGGATGAGACTGTAATTCCTATAAAAGACCAACCCTGAAATCCTTTAGCCTGGAGGGAAAAAAATGATGCATTTACTCAAGTAAATGACTTTTTAATAAAAAGATGTTACTCTGGTAAAATACAATTATTATGTGATAGGGACCTACGGGGCAAGAGATAGTACAATAGTGAGCATCCATATTAGACCGCTGAGTGGAACTTCTCAACCCTTTTTTCATTGGTATCAATAACTACAAATTAGATCAGAAATATTTTACTTGAAACATCCGAACTGAAGGAATCAAAATATCTAAAGGCAACTTGTTACACTCTAGTTTTAATAAATCTAGGCAACACTGGCTCTGTTTGACATACCTATGTCAGAATAGCAAGAAAATTCTTAGAAAATGGCAAATTATGGAATCCTATCTGCCAAGTTCTGGACAACATGATAACAACTGAAACAACAAGGTTTACCAAATGAGACCTCTTATAATACTCTATTTGTTTCTGAAAAATACATGACATCTAACTACTGGTTTATTAATATTCTGAATTTTTCCACAGACGATTTGAAGCATCTACCCAAATATAAAGCAAAAACACATGAACTTTATCAATCTGGCTTTGAATTATGGCTCTGCCGTTTACTATTTATAATCTTTATACACTTAACTTCTGAGATTTGATTTCCTAATCTGTAACAATGGGACCATAAACCTACCCTTACTTTTCATAGGAAAAGTAAAATGAAACAGTATGTAGCACAGTACCTGGCCCACAGTAAGTGTTAAATAAATATCAGTTTTGTGTCTTCCTTATCCAAATGTATTCAATAAAGGATAATGTGGATTTTTTTTTTTTTTTTTTTAAGTCAGAGTCTCACTCTGCTGCCTAGGCTAAAGTACCATACCCTCAGCCTAGCTCACAGCAACCTCAGGATAAGGTGGAATTTTTTTTTTAAGTCAGAGTCTCACTCTGCTACCCAGGCTAAAGTGCCATGCCCTCAGCCTAGCTCACAGCAACCTCAAACTCCAGGGTTCAAGCAATCCTCCTGCCTAAGCCTCCTGAGTAGCTGGAACTACAGCCGCCTTGCCACATGCCCGGCTAGTTTTTCTATTTTTAGTAGCGATGGGGCACGCTCTTGCTCAGGCTGGGCTCAAACTCCTGGGCACAAGAGATCCTCCCGCCTGGGCTTCCTAGTGTGCTAGGATTACAGGCGTCAGCCACCGCACCCGACCGGGATAAGGTGGAATTTTAAATGATATTTTTCCTACATATTGATAAATGCCAAGCAGAAATGAGGATTGATCCTTAGTTGCAATTGTTAATGTATGTATCTAAAAATCAGGCTCAAAGCAAATTCAATTTCTTTCCATTAGTTCAACACGTTGAGAATATTTTATCAACCTTTTAGCTATATTGTTTAATGCAAAAAAAAAAAAATCCCTGAATGAAAAAAATGAAAAGAGCCCCTTCGCATATTGTTTTTCATACTATCCATCCAAAGGATGATTAAACATTCTAGATTTGACTTTCTTATAAAAGATTTATAGTATTAGACTGGCTGATAATTTAAAATAGAATTCTTATGATCCTGCCAGTCTCGAAACATGATTTTCTTTCTTTCTCTTTCTCCCTTTCTTTCTTTCAATGTGTATCCATGTCCTTTCTATTGAAGAGCAGCATTTAGTTTAGGTTTCACAAGTACGATCCAAGCCGCAAAATACTAAGCACCCATTGTAACACTATTACAACCCTGCTTGCGTTAAAGAAAACAAGTAAACATTTTTATACAGCAGTGGGGATGACTGGGAAAGAACTGAAAAACGATTTGAACTGATCCGTCCCCTCCCCCTCCATTATACTCGAGAATGCAAGTGTCCCGCATCTCAGATCAAACTGAGCCTGGGTTTTACTGACGTAACCAGTAACCCTATCCACCTCGCATACTGCGGAGGCCGGCAGGGCAGCGGCTGCCGCCAAGTCCACCACTCATCAGAGCCTGCCCCATTCCACCCCCGCGCTTCAGTCATGCTTTCCAGAAATGGGGTCACTCACTCAGTAACTATTACACACACGAAGCCCATCATCCTGTAATCCCCCAAAGTACGCTGTGGGGATAGAAGACAGCAAAAAGTCAAGAAGGAAGAATCACAGACGCGCCACCATCAGGAACTGATTTTGCACTCCGGAGAGGAGCGCTGATACCCTGGAAGGGGTCTTGTCTGGATTATTTTCACAGACCCCGAGTTGGTTCTGGGACAGGGGCAGCTGCAAAAAGCTAGGTGCAGCGATGTGTCCCGCGAGATTCTGTTTTGCCGCGTTTGGGTATATTGTTTGGGTTTGGGGCACTCGGGCGGCTGTCTCAGGGACCGTCATCAGATTCTGGGTGAGGAAAACCAGAAAGCCCTTTATGACGGGTGCTGATCTCCTTGAATATCACCCTCTCACCTCCATGGACAGGAAACAAGTTAAACTCGCAGGGACCGGGTCCTTGAGCTCAGCGACCTCAGAAACGACAAGGTAGGGGGTGGGGGACCTCAGGTTTCCACTTTCTCCTTTGCAGCAGCAGAAACCGCTGCAGCAGATGGGGGGAGGCAAACCCTCAGCTGTCCTGCACCCCCTTACCCAAAACCACGCAGGTCGCCACTCCTGCCTCGCGCGCCCATCTTCCCACAGCAATCCCCTCCCTCGGCCGGACCCGCGCGTGTCCCCGCTCCCCGGTGGACCCGATCCATACCCCACCCTTAGGCTCCAAAGTCATCAAGGTCTGGGGAAGCCCCTGACCCGGCAGGGCCAAACTTCCCTACTCCCCGCCGGCCCCCACTCCGCCTCCCGCGTTTCCCACGCAAAGTTGATTAAAATTGGCTTCTTGCAGAGCCCCGGCGCCCACTCCAAACCCCACGCGCCACACACCGGCAGCCCCCCGAGCGGGAGGGAGGTGAGTGGGTGAGGGTGCGGGTGGGAGGAACGGCCAGATCGGCAAACGGATCACCCTTAACACCCCAAACCAAGATTCCCAACAGAGGGAAGACGCGAGTGAGAGAAGAGGGGGCCGAGTGGCCAGCTCCGGGGAACAGTGCGAGCCGGCGGGGGCGCGCCGGCCCCGGCTGCCCTGCCGTACTCACCTCAGCGCTGTCGGACGGGCTCTCCACAGCCATCTTCTGCCACGGGTCCGCCAGCTGCGCCAGCGGCATCTTCCCCCCCGGCCCGCCGCCTTCACCGCCTCCTCCCTCCCCGCCCGCCCCGCGGCCGGCCCCGCTCTGTCGCCGCCCGAGCCCCACGGTAGCGGCAGTGGCAGTAGCAGTAGCAGCAGCAGCAGCGGCGGCGGCTGCCCGGGAGTGGGCTAGACGCCGACCGCCCACACACCGCGCTCCTAGCCAGAGACGCCCGCGCGTCGAGTAAATGCCTCGCGCTGCAGCCGCCGCGGGGCACTGGGTCTCGCCCCTTTCTTCCTCTCCTCCTTCCGCCGCCGGGACTACGGCTCCGCCCCCCTCCCCCCGCCGGTTCCCGCGCCCGCTCGCAGAACAGCGACCGCCGCGCGCTCCCCCACTTCCGCTCACAACATGGCGCCTAAGCGATACCTGTCTCTCAGAGCGAGGCACGGCCGCCGCTGCCACCGCCGCGCGCACCCAGGGGCTGGGCTAGCAGAAGGCACGCCCCCGGGCCGCCGCGTCCGCTCCTCCCCCTTCCCACCCGTCTCCTTCTGCGCCCCAGCCTGGGCTGCTGGGCCTCGCCTACTTTCAGGAAGGGCGAGCCCAAGAGATCTGGGGGCGTCGGAGGGAGGCGGGGGAAAAAAAATGGGAAAGGCGGGAGGGGCGAACGTCTAGGTGCCTCTAATTGCCAAGGGTCCAAGCAGGTCAGAGGAGGCTCCTTGGGAATGAGAGACAACAGTGGTCCCCGCCCAGCTAGGGAGGAAGATGGGCAAGGCACCAGGGGCACAGTCTGGTGCCAAGAACCTAGGGAGGGGGCCTGGCCTGTCTCTTCTGGGGATGCGTGAAGCGCGCCCAGTACAGGCACATCCTGTAATGGCCCAAGCCTCTCCCTCACCAGGGTCACACGCTGGGCATTCACCTGCCCCCCTCCCTCGATGGGGACACGGGAGGCGTAGTGCCTGGGATGGGGACTCAGCTACTGGTTTGATCCATGGGTTCTTGTGTTAATTTTTATATCTTTGGGATTCACTCGTCTTGCATGAGTTTCTCCCAATCCTCCCCCACAAGCACGCGGAGCCCTCTGCCTTCAGCCCCGACCCTCGACACTTCCCACTCCCTGCTACCTCAATCTTCAAGAAGAGGAAAACAGGGAGGTTTCTTAAGGCTGCCCCTGCCGGCAGAGGTTGGGGAGTTATTAAAATATATCTCGTAGGCAGGAGCGCGGGGTTCCTGCTCCTCTGTTGACTTTAAATAAGAAATTGGATTAAAAAATCAGGCCGGCCGTGGGCGGAGGAGGAGGAGAGAGAGAGGGGAGGGGCTCTGACTCCTCCTCCTGCCCAATATGGGACAGCCCAGGGTTGAGGAAACCCCAACCTCCGATGGCGACAGAGCCCTAGAGGACCAGGAGGGCTTAAGGGGAAAGGCCTGGACGTCCAGAGTGAGTCCCAGGAGAACTAGACTCCGTGTACACCGCGCCAGGTGCCGCTACGCGCTCAGCGTACCAGGGCAGAAATGTGTAAAAAGTCGCAGGGCTGAGTGGAAAGCTAATGCAGCCCCTGGCTAACCGCCCTGCAAGGGAAGGAAAAAAGCAAAGGGAAATCTCCGGGCTAGCCTGTCCCTTCAGTTCCTCAGGCCGTGGTCCAGGCATCCTTGTCCTCCCACGCCCCGCGACCACAGGGCGTCCCCAGCTGCGCTACCAGTGCACGCCTATTCACAGCTTCCTTTCATCATCCGGGACCCGGATACCTGGAAAGCCCTCACCTGCCTCCCTAACGCAGGTGTGAGGATGAGCTTAGAGCCCCACACCTAGCCGGGCTAGGTCTGCCTGGGCGGTGCGAGGTTTCTCTCTGGGCCTGCTAGAGGCAAGTGTTGGATTCTTTCGGTTGCCTTCGCTAGTGCTCCCCTTGGCACTTGCTTGAGGCTGGGAAGCCTCGTGGCCACCTGGGGAGGCTCCAACTGTTTAGGGAGCCTGAAAAGTCAGCCGGAAATTCTTGCTGCGCGTCCTCTCCAGCAACCTTGGACTCAGGGGGACAGCTCAGGTTGGGCAACATCTGGACAGGCTCAGCGTGGTCTGGGGGAGGAGGCAGATGAGGCCACTGGGTTCGTGCTTTTGTCCCTTCCCTCAGCATGCTTGATTCAGGTGCTGCAAATTCAACCTGGGCTGAATCTCAGCTAATTTGGTAGCACCTTCTGTATAACACCCTATGAAAAAACATGCTTGCAGAAGTTTGAAGATGAAGAGTTGTGTATTCTTTTGCATTTATGTACAAAACGCTTAATTTATCTTTCATTTACATTGCAGTGCCACATTACCAAACCTTATAGCGAAAAAAAGTTCGTCAATTTGGTTGGTTTAAGGTAAATTATTTCCTTAATGATCAATTATTCTAGTTAATATACTTGCTCTATTAAAAATATACATAGTTGAAAAGAGACAGTCTAACATTGTCCAGTGCTAATTACACCATCCAAAGGATGAACCAATCTTTTAAAAAAGAAGCAAATTGTATCAACTTTTATTCATTTCTGTTTGTCCTGAGAACCAGAGGAATAACTTTGAAAACGAAGTTAATTGATTTGTGAAAGTAATGTGAGCAATGGTCACATTTCAGGAATTAAGCGTTAAATGAACTGTTAATAATGGGTTAGAGTACCACTACCACAGATGTTTTGCACATAGAATTGGTAAGTATTTGTGAATTGATTTAGAAAAAGACTATCCTTCCTTTTACCACCAAAAGAAAAGAAAGTGCTTTTAGGGAGGTTAACAATAGCTTTTTTTCTTTTATTGCTTTTGTTAAACCCAAGAGCAGTGCAACCACTCTCTTTGGTTGGATGAATTTGGGAAGATCAAATGAGGCTGAAGGATTTTTCTTGCAGGTGGCAGCAAAAAGCATATTTAAACATAGAGGCTGCTATTGACTTGAGTAGAATTACTTTTCCCCTCTTGTTTAACAAAGGAGAGCTTTAAGCTTAGCTATTCAAAGAATAGTTTCCTCAGATCTCCAGACCTGTGCAGGCTAATATGGTAGCCACTAGCCACATGGCTACTGAGCACTTAAAATGAGGTTGGCTGGTCCAAATTGAGATGTATTGTAAGTGTAAAGCTCATACCAGATTTCAAAGACTTAGTAAAAAAAAAAAAAAAAGAATGTAAAGTATCTCATTGATAACTTATTTATTTATTAATTTTTTTTTTGAGACAGAGTATCACTATGTTGCCCTTGGTAGAGTGCTGTGGCTTCATAGCTGACAGCAACCTCAAACTCTTAGGCTTAAGTGATTCTCTTGCCTCAGCTTCCCAAGTAGCTGGGACTACAGGTACCTACCACAATGCCCAGCTATTTTTGGTGGCAGTTGTCATTGTTGTTTAGCAGGTTCGGGCCAGGATCGAACCCACCAGCCTTGGTGTATGTGGCTGGTGCCCTACTCACTGAGCTACTGGCGCAGAACCTCATTGATAACTTTTAAATTGACTACATGTTGAAAGGATATTTTGAATATATTGTGTTAAATAAAATATTTCATTTAAATTAGTCTCACCTTTTAAAAACTTTTTATGTGGCTACTATAAAGTATATTTACAAATGTGGCTTATCAGGATTCAGACTGTAGTTCTATGAGACAGTACTGCTCTACAATATTCTTTAAACACTGAACCTTTAATGTATTCCTACATGTCTTATAACATTAAGGGACATCTTCAGTTTCTTCTGTCTTTTTGACCTCCTCAGTGCAAAATCAGCAGAAAAGGCTGATTCAGTTACTTTCTGAGCCCTCCTCACCTCCTCAACAAATATCTGTTAGAACCAAAGTATTGAAACATCATTGCTTGAAACTACAGTAAAGGGAAACAGCAAACCTCAGTAGAAAATCTGAACTAGGTTTCCAAGAAATCATTCCTAATGTATGACAGGATAACTAGACTTAACCTCCTCTGCCCCCAACAATTTCCTGCTATAATTATAACCTTCGTATACAAGTTTAAATAGACATTTATTTAACAAAATAGCATTTGTTCAAAATGGAGTTACATCACCCTGGAAAAGTTGCAAGATGACTAACTAGAGATTGCTCATGGTGCAATCTCTACCTCACATACATCCAAACTTCACAGCTCTGTCCATATAGATCTGTCACTACTATAGAAAACCCATAAAGTGCAATCATCATCACCTCTAGGAAAACATTTTTCCTTTTACATTCTCTAAAACATTTATTTTTCACAAAAAAGAAAAAGTAATCACTAGAGACTATTCAACTATTTCTTTCCAGAGAGAAAGATAAGACTTAGGCTCAAATTTTATCTCACATGAGACCATAGGTTAACTAAATACATGGTGACATGTCTTTTGTATGTGAATTTTGTTTTGCCTATGAAATTTTTCAAAAGTATTAATATTTTCCTGGTTGACACACATCTTAAGAAAGAGCATGCATTTCTATATCAATTCAAATATTTTGTTTGAGAAAAATGCAAATTTTGGAAAATATAAGGATCTTCTCTAGGTTCTCCTATACGTATAAAGTTTAATGATTTTAGAGTTGTATATGATGAAAGACGTTAATAAAATCTGTAAGAAACTAAGGTGAGGACCTTTTATGACACAAGTACATGAAATGTTTTCTTTAAACATTCTTTCCAGTGAGGCAGGATGGGGTCCTGATAAGAGCAGAGACAGGCCAGTGTCCAAATTCCAGGTTTCTTCATCTCTCTAAGCTTTAAGTTTACATAGAATAGGGACTGGCACATAATAGTTACTCCACAAATATTTGCAGAATAAGCTTTGCTTTCCTCATCTGAAAGTAGGGATGATAATATCCACCTTGTAGAACTGCTGGGAAGATTAATTGGAGATAACATCTGTAAAGTATTAAGCATAGTGCCTGCCACGAAGTATTCAATGAATGGAACTAGTTATTGTTATCTTCAAAAAGGGAGTATCCCTGCATACATAATGTAATTCAAATAGCTCACTCTTGAAAGTTATCTCTTTCCATTTTTTTTTTAAATCAAAGCCATTCACTGCAAGGATTATTTCTTTCCATTGGTTGTGTGAATATTTTATTGTAGTATGAGCTATTTCTTTAGGGCACTCATATTACAAAAACATAATACAGTGAGTAACTTCCTGTGGAATTCAAATAAAAGAGCATGTAGGGTAACTTACTGTTCTGTTTTTTGAGCTACATATGTTGAAATGCAAATGATTACAGGTCAGTTGCCTCATAAGCTATGATCAAAACCTTGTTTATGTAATGCTCGAAAGAAACTAACAAATGTATGATTCAAAGTTAACATTACCTGACTCATACTTATGTGGGGAGGATAGGAGAAATAGGGAAGTATGGAAGAGAGGCCTGAGTCAGACATGCTTTCATGTTTTCTTCTTTTATAGGTTTCCAAAATGTTTTTAATCCTTAGAGGTGTCATTTTGTTTTAGAGTCGTTTGAAGGGAAAGAATTATGGGGCTTTGATACTTGACAAGGAACTGAGAAGCTATTCTCAGAGCTTTAATAAGCTACTGTTTTCCTTCAGATTTCATTTTATTAGAACAAAAAAGAGCTTCTAAATGTTCTTGTTTATAAACACTAATTCATAAGAGGGAGATAATACATTAAAATTTCATTTTCAAACTGATATTAAAAACGGCTGATTTAACATTAAGCAAAAATCACAGTGTAAAGTATTCCTTCAGAGGATAAACATTCCTGTTTTATAACTACTAATTTACTTTGGTTGGTTAGAACAGTGGTTCTCAAATTTTTTTCAGTCCGCAGACCATTTATTTTGAAGCAAAAACCCAAGGACCACCAGTTCCTACTCATCACCATGAAAAGGAATTTTTTATGGAACGATTGCTTTAGAACATAATTGTTATTGTGGTTATATTTTTTTTCAAACTTTATATTTGTACTTTTGAATGTAGATTTAAGCAGCAACTAGAAAAGATACTTAAAAAAAAAAATCCTGACTTTTTTTGGTGACTTGTATTTAAGACTAGCTCATAGCCAGACCTCAGCTGGAAGTGACTTTGGGGAATGCTATTGAATTAAATGGAACTCTTGGCTACCAGCTGAATCCCAAATCTCTATTCTTGGGATATCTGAAGCTTTAGTCACAAAAATTGTGTGAGTGAGGCTGTGTCAAATCTGCTCTGTTGCTGGGAGTACTGATTGTGGATTAATAATGCCACATTTGTAAACAAAGTGCATTTTCATCAAAAACACATCAGTTATGATTACAGTATCTTATTTTCAAAGTCATGTTTTTGGTAACTAGTAAAATAAAAATCAATACCTGGGGGTTAAGTATTAAGTAATTCTGTTTTGAAAAAAAAAGATATCTGAATTTAAAGAATTTATAATACCTATTAGATAAAGGATGAATTCTATAGATTAAATAGCTTTATTTAAAAATTTAAGTAACCTCTCCTAATAAAACTATAAGCCAGTTGGAAGTATTCCAACTTCTGGACGCTTTATCATCTTATATAATGATGGTGACAACGATAATTGTAGCTGGATATTTGTTGAATACTTACTATGTGTTAGGTACTCTTACACATGTTTCACATGTAGTTTAATCGTTGTAATCCTAAGAATACTAAAGATATATTAATAGCAATTAACAGCTATTAAGTGGTTGCAAATTGTTAAATGGTTTACATACATTGTCTTGTTTCATGTTTTTTTTTTTTTTATATAGTTTTTGGCCAGGGCTAGGTTTGAACTTGCCACCTCTGGCATATGAGGCTGGTGCCCTACCCCTTTGAGTCACAGGTGCCACCCTGTCTTGTTTCATTTTAAACAAGATCGATTAGCAAAAGTTAGTGTTTCATTCTGATAATGAATATTTTTCACTATAATTAATTCTTCCAAAAAATTTTGGAAAATGTTTAGGAAAATATGTCATAAAATACAATTAAAGAAGTATTTAAAATAACACATGTATTAAATATTGGCAGATGTCAATTGTTCTCTTATTCTTTCTTTTGTTTTTTTCAGGTTAATGTGAGGGTACAAACAACTAGTTTACAATATTTGCATTTGTTAGGTAGAGTCCCTCTTGTAGTTGTATCCCACACCCCAAAACTGTGCCATATACCTCTACATTGTGCCCATTAAGTGAGAGCACACCAGTCGCCTCTCCCCTCTCTCTCATCCTCCCTCCCCAACTTGAATTGAATTGAGTTGCTCACTTATTCTTTATTTCACTTTGGTAGAAAGATTCTGTGAAATTTCATTTCTAAAAAAATGAAAATGAGTTTCAGTTGCTTCAAAGAGCAATTTACGGTATTTGAAAGAATGTTAAAGTAGATAATTTTCAAACAAAACTTTCTTTCCTACGATTTATTCATGGGTCTTTAGACCATAGTTATTATGGGTTGAATTATGTCCCCCCAAAATACATTTTGAAGTCTGGATACCCAGTATTTTAGTACTTATTTGGAAATAGGATCTTTGCAGATGTAATTGGTAAAAATGAGGTCATGGGGCCCCCTAATCCGTATGACTGGTGTCCTTCTAAGAAGATGGCTATGTGAAGACAGACATAGATGAATGTCATGTGAAGACTAAGATTAGAGTGATGCATCTACAAACCTAGGGATGTGAAAGATAGCCAACAAACCATAAGAAATTAGGAAGAGACAAGGAAGGGTTCTACACAGAGTCTCAGAGGAAGCATGGCCTTGCCAACACCTTGATTTTGGGCTTAGAGCCTCTAGAAGTTTGAGACAATAAATTTCTGTTATTTTAAGTCCCTTAGTTTTGGTCCTTTTTAATGACAGCCCTAGGAAACTTATACAACCACTGGGGAGAGTTTTGCTTATGTACTTGCAAAGCATTTTTCACTTCTGAAAACATTATCTCTACTATTAAAACTTTCCTAAAATAGTAGGTATATCTCTGTAAGTAATAAGGAAAAAATAACAATAGAAAGTAATTTGGAACGTGTTTAAAAATGGATTAGGAACAGAGCCTAGAATTTAATTTCTTCAGCTTAAAACTTAATGCTAACAAAATAATCCCTGATTCTTTTTTATAGATCCCAGGAATACAGATGACTCCATATGAGCACTTTTTTCCTAGTGAGGTATAGTACACACTCATTTATTATGCTGAAATTAAATTTGTACTGTAGCTTCTAAAATCTTTCCTTCTGTCTGGGAGGTCCACGTTTGGGCAGATTTAGTTTTTCATTTAGAAACTAATTCCTCTCTGTTTCCTATATTTCTCGAGGTATTTTGTGGCATCACCATCTATTTAGCTTATCAAATTAGAAATACAGGATTCATCATATTATTCTACCCCCTTCCATCTTCCCTTCTCCCACCTCCACATTATTTAACAGCTAGATTTTGTTGATTCTACATTCTAATCTGGATTCTGTCAAACTGTCTCTGATTATACCACTCCTGGCCAAATTTAGGCCATCATTATCTCTGGCCTAAATTATGGCAGCTCCCTTCAGAGCTTTCCTTTCTCCAAAGGGTGCATCCTAAAATGAAAATCTCATTTTGTTTATCTCCTGCTTAAACTCCCCCAGTGGCTTTCCATAGCTCAGGATAAAACTCCAGCACCTTTGCCTAGATGTAGGATGCCTGCCTTTTTTTTTTCCAGCCATTAAATGGCAATTCAAAAGAAATAATTAAGGATTTACCTTGCTTTTTCTTATATAAACTATATTTCAGGCCAACCATATAACAGCTGATGAAAGAATGGCCTTTACAAAAGAATTCTGGCTTACAAATGTAGAAGGGATGATAGACTTAGGAAAGCACCACTTTGAAACCTATAGTGATTCAGGTAACTATCATAGATGATTAAAGCCATTAGATGAAAGGTGGATGGGGAACTTGAAATTGGAAGGATCAGGCTATTACTGTCTGACCCACTGATCAATCTTAGCATCAATAAAGGTGAGACAATCAGACACTATAAGCCTCTTAGGTCATGCAATAGGGAGTGCATAGTACTACTTCCTTAAGTATCATTTCTGAAAATCTGAAGCCGAATTCAATTACGCCTCTACAGCTGCACTGTCCTATATGGTAGACATGTGTCACTTGTGGCTATTTAAATTCAAATTAAGATCGAATGAAATTTAAAAATTTAGTTTTTCAGTCATGCTGGCCATATTTCAAATGTCAATTTTCACCTGTGGCTAGTGGCTATGGTATCACTCATCACAGTAGAACATCTCCACTGTGGCCAAGTTCTATTGGATAGTATTGCTTTAGAGCAGTGGTTCTCAACCTTCCTAATGCCTCGGCCCTTTGATACAGTTCCTGTGGGTCGTGATCCACAGGTTGAGAACCGCTGCTCTAGAGCTAACTTCCATTTATTGATGTTCCTGCCCCCACTCTTATTTCCCTACAATCCATTCTCCACTCAGCAGCCACAGTGATCTTTTAAAAACGCAAACCAGATCATGTTATCCTCCTGCTCAGCCTTTCAGTGGCTTTCCAAAGCACTTAGAGTAAAATTCAAACTCCTTCCTATGCCCTACATGGTCTCACAAGATCTAAATACTCTTTGACTTCATCTTATATGGATCAATCATCCCTTTTCTCATTACATTGTGTCCACATTGGCCCTATTTCTGTTTCCTGATTCAACCAAGCTCTTTTTCTTTCCCTGGCACACTCCTCCCCCAAATCTTTATTGGTCCACTATCTGTCTTCCTTGTTGTATTGCAGTTTATGTTGAGGTCAAGGGTGTTTCAAGTACATTTTTCTTGAAAGAAGGAATGGATTCAACATCAATATACTTTTTCCACAAAGCTTTTCCTGTAGCTCTTTGATGGGAACATATTCTCCCTCTCCTTGAATTTTGTGTCCATGTCTCTTTCAGGACTTACCACTTCCTGTCTCATAGTCATTTATGTATGTGTTTTATATTGCTAAATTAACTATGATATCAGAATGGGCAGAGTCCCTGCCTCATTCATCTGAGCGTTTCCCACATGGCCTATTACAGGGCTTTGCACAGAGCAATGCTGATAGATGTTGAGTGAATGAACAAATAACTCAGTCAATATTTATTTCTATTGAAGGGGAATATTATTAACAATAAAAGTGCCAACAGTGGACTTAGTTAGGTTATTGCTAAATTCCTATGGAATTAATGAAACATAATTTTCTCACTCAACTCTATTTTATGAAACATCTTTTAAATGGTTCTTAATGTTTTAGTGCTTCTTTAGAAATGGTGGCACCTACTGAAGTATTCTGATTGAGGTACACTGCCCGAAGTGTTCATGCAATCAATATATTTAAATGTATAAAACATGCCAATGAATCATGATTAATTCAGCCAGCAGAATTCCATGGGTGGATTCTATATAATGGATAGGTAGCAATTATGGGATCATACTCATAAAGTTTGAATGGTGAATTTTATCAAAATCCATTTAAACATAATTCCAAGTCCCTAAGATGGAAAAGTTTTTACTTTAATTACACAAATCTCAGACCTCAACCTTAAATAGATTGCTTTTTATGATCTCATCTTCCTTCTTAGCTTTGTTTTGCTTATTCTTTCTAGTTTTACAGCCTTTGCTGCTGAACTATGCTTTTTTCTGGTACTATTTCAAGCTTCTACTCAGCATCTGAACTCATTCACCAAACCCATTAATGTCATAACAGCTTCACCTCAGAGAGATATGCTTTTTAAAATATTTTCATCTAATAGAACTATTCATAAGTTTTATTGCCATAGTTTACTGGTCATTTTTAGTTCTTTTTATTTGTTAACTCCTTGTATAGCAAGATCAATGTTTTAGATTGTGAATTATTCAAGGTGATTGTTTACTTATTTCCATTTTTTCTGCTGTTGTATTTTGTGTGTATTCTGTTGTATTTTGCACAAGTCCAACTCAGAAGATTTTCATAAACTAAAAATTGAAATTAAAGCATAGCCAACATGGAAAAATATATGATTAAAAACTATGTGATCAAGGTAAATCAAATGCAATGTTAAGATGTTTCCAATCTTAAACTGCAAAAGATACTGCTTATAAGTGACAATGTGAAACAAATTGTATTAAATAATTCAAGACTCTTGATGTCATTATTATCTATACAAATACAATTGACTGAAGGTGAATAATCTTTTCTTTCTTCAGGTTATTAGGTAGAAAATATTTTCCTCTTCTCCTACAAAATTTCAATTCTATTTATCTTTTTTATCTTGATGGTTAAACTTTTAGAGTAGTGTGCAAAAGCTAATGTAAAATGAAGTTAGAAAAATTGTCCTTTTGTGTTTATATTAGAGGAGGCTTCTCATTTAGGATGTTTTTGATGGCAAGGAGCTGAATACTCAGTGGCTTGACAATGTGACAGAAAGCCCATCCTTTCCCCACATGTTTGTCCTGACATTCTCAGAGAATTTGTTTGGTCCTCTGGCTTATTGCATCATTGTTGTAAGATGTGCACAACAGTTCCAGCTATCATATGTAGACTAAGTAATAGCCCAAGGAAGAATAGGGGTATTTGCCCATATAGGTCTTTTTTTTATTCAAGAGAAAATCCCCTCATAAGTCCCACAACCTACATACTTCCTCTCATGCCCACTGGCCAAGATTGGGTTACATGTACTTGTACTAGCTGCCATGGAGGCTGGGAAAGCAAGTATTTGTCATTTGCCGCCTTCTAGTCCTGAAGCACTTTCAAGACCCTGTATAGTCCTCCTTTTCTATGGTTTCATCTCCTACCACTCTCTCTTGCTTTCTCTGCTTCAGCCACAAGCTTTGCTGTTCTTTCAACAGGTAATACATACATCAAGGCTTTTGCATGTGCTACTTCCAGTGTTTGGACAGCTCTTTCTCCAGATATCTGCATGACTAATTCCCACATTTCCTTCAGGTGACATAGGAGCAGAACCCACTCTTTCTAAAATAGCAGGCCTCTTCTCCATCCTCCATTGTTCTCTATCCCACTTTTCTGATTTAGTTTTCTATAGCACTTAACACCAGCCTCTATCTATCTGTATGTCTTTTAAGACTGAGAAAGAGAGTATGTCTGTCTCATTAGATTGTCAGTTCCACTGAGACAAAGCGGTATGTCTATTTTGTTTCTTGCTGTATTTTCAGCACATACAACAGTGCTACTAACAAATATTTGTTGGTGAATGAATTAATGTAGTTGTATTCTATGGGCAAAGAAGAGGATGGGAAAGTTTTTTGTTTGGTGGGTAATCAATAGTGTTGACCACAGGATGAGATACCAGTAAGAGCACCTATGCTTAACACAGGCCAGCTGGTAAGAGAAGGAAGATAGACTGTGGTGTGAATAGGGGAGAGAGAGAAGGCTACATAGCTATGGACCAGCTCAACCAGGCGGTAAGCTCTTCCAGTGTCTAGCACAATCTTAGGCACTAAGTAAATTGTCAATGTATAGAATCAATTGATTGTATTTGGCTTTGTGAATGGTCCCTCAGAACCTCTAGAAAATGATCATATTAGAATGTGCTGACCTATCATGGAGAATACTCTATCCTTTGCCTATAAAAAGTCAGTAATTTCTGAGAATTCTTTGCACTTGTGTGGTGCTTGTATTAGTTTCCCAGAGTTGGCATAACAAAGTACCATAAGCTAAGTAGCTTAAAACAACAGAAATAGATTCTCTTATAGTTCTGTTAACTAGAAGTCCAAAATCAGATGCAAGCAAAGTTGGTTCCCTCTGGAGGTTCTAAGGGAAAATATGTCCCATGCCTCTTTCCTAGTTCCTGGTGGTTGTTGGCAATCTGAGTCATTCCTTGGCTTATAGATTTATACCTCCAATTTATGCTTCTGTGTTCTGTATTCTCCTCTGTGTGTCTCTGTGTCTTTACATGGCCATGTTATAAGACTGCCAGTTATTGGATTAGGGCCCACCCTGATCCAGTATAACCTCGTCGTAACTAATTACATCTGCAAAGACCCTATTTTCAAATAAGGTCACATTCTGAGGTCTAGGGAGAGACAAATTTTGAGGGGACACTATCCAACCCAATATAGTGGGTAATATGCAGAAGTAATATTCTTCATGAGCAATATGAAGAACATTGTAATGAACTTTCGTCATTATTATTATTATTTTTTGAGACAGAGTCTCAAGCTGTCACCCTGGGTAGAGTGCCATGGCATCACAGCTCACAGCAACCTCAAACTCATGGGCTTAAGCGATTCTCTTGCCTCAGTCTCCCAAGTAGCTGGGACCACAACGCCCGCCACAACGCCTGGCTTTTTTTTTTTTTGGTTATAGTTGTCATTGTTGTTTTAGCTGGCCCGGGCTGGTTTTGAACCCACCAGCCTCGGTATGTGGCCGGCACCCTACCCACTGAGCTACAGGCACAGCCAACTTTCTTTATTATTAAAAAATTGTATTCCCATACATAAGTGTTTAATGTATTAGTATGCATACAATTCTGTCAAACTTGCTTTATTTCTAAAGGGCTACTTTTCTATTTTCTAAATATATTATAGGCTCTATACAAATGTCTGTATAATGTCAATGCTCATGTATATGTACACGTATGAAGCTCTACATGAATACTGTAGGTTTAAGACAGTTTGCTTCATAGTGAATGATTTATAGCAAATATACATTTGATGAGGTTTCAAGAAAACTATAGTAAAAGAAAGCAAAAAATGAAACAGAAAATCCTAAATGTATACAGTATTTAACAAAGAAGGATTCTCAATACAATATAATTTCCTTAAGTATGTCCAATATGTTATAAAGTTCTTGATTCAACCATTCCCAAGGTTTCTTCCTCCCATAAATATAAAATAAAAAAAAACTCATTCATAAATTTCTCTGGTGCTATTCCCTCACTACTTCTTAGATGTTCAGATAAACACAGATTTTAATGTGCTGGACTCTCAGGGTAAGAACTGGCCAGTAATTTATCAGAGTTCCATGGAAAATTCGTGAACTCAGACTACATCCTGGCATTATTAGAAAGAGGAGGAAAGAAGATAGGAAAGCTAGGAACTAGTTAATGTTCTAGAAAACTTCTTTTTGATCACCTGTGACAAAATATGAGTAATAGACATCATGTTCTTCCCATTTAGAGGAATTGGCAGGTAAATTGTCAGAAACATGAAAGTATTCTTTCTCATTTGTAACAATTGTCACACTTATGATTCCTTATTTATGATCTTCCCCATTCTAATGTTAAGTCCCTTGAGAAATGGGACTAAACCTGTCTTATTTATTTTTTTATCCTCAGAGCCTGGCTCACAAAATAGTGAGGAGAAACAATCAAAATTTGTTAAAGTGAATTGAAATAGCAAAGGTCAGGCTTGGCACCTGTAGCACAGTGGTTACGGTGCCAGCCACATACACCGAGGGTGGTGGGTTCGAACCTGGCCCGGGCCAGCTAAACAACAATGACAACTGCAACAAAGAATGGCTGGGCATTGTGGTGGGCACCTAAAATAGCAAAGGTCTTAACTCTTTATGGATGTGGATAACTCCTCTGATAAATATTGAGCGAGATTTTCTGGTACTCTATTATCAGCTTTTAGATCATGTATATGTCTGATCCTTCAAGGTGCTCCTAGTAATCATTTTGCCTACCTTTAGTTGTGAACATGATCACCCAAAATGAATACTACCTTTCCCAGTTTCCCTTGCAATTGATGTGGCCAGTAGGATATTGGCAGAAATAATGCTTGGCATTTTCCAGGGATCTTCCTGAAGAGACAAGTAGTCTGAAACGTTTGCTTATCTTGTTTTCTTTTTTCTCTATCATGCTGTCTAAAGCATGGATGTGATAGTGAACTCTAACCACCATATTAGACCATGAGGATAAGATTCATACCCTAGGGCTGTAAGAAGCTTGAGTTCTTGGGGACTTTGTGAAGCAGGATTGCTATACCAGCCTTGGATTATTTACTTCTCAAATTTTATGTGAGAAAAACAAATTTTTATCTCATATAAGCCACAGTTAGTTTTAGGTTTTATTATTTTCTACCAATTCTAATCCTATTGATAGAAATAAGATTTTAGGGTATTACAGCTGAAAGATGGCTTATGTAGTTCACTGTTCTCATTTGACAGCTGATGACCAGCAAAGTTAAATCATATATCAAGATCAAAAAAGTAAAATGGAGGTAAAGCCAAGTCTAAAATCTAGTTCACTTCAGATTTCTCTTTCCTATTACATGTTGCCTATTTAATGATATACATCTATCAAAACAGTTTGTAATATGAGTCCATTGACTTTAGTTACAATATTCTTAGGCAAAACTTTAGGTTGATGCAAAATAAATAGCTCTTTATTTTACTAAGTTTGTATTCCAAGCTTATTAATAACACATACTTTTTTTTTTTTTTTTCCAGTTTCTGGCCAGGGCTGGGTTTGAAACCACCACCTCTGGCATATGGGGCTGGCGCCCTACTCCTTTGAGCCACAGGCACCACTTAATAACACATACTTTTTGTGGACTGTTTAATGAAGACTGAATAAGGAGGTCATGAGAATTGATGTAGTTTCCAAAATTATTACCTTATAAAGAACCTCAGAAGGTACTGGGAGAAATCCGTAACTATCATATATGAATAGTAATAGTAATCAAGGACAGAGGCAGGGACCTCTAGTGAGTTCTGGTTATCAGTCTAGTAGTTTATGTTCCATTTCCTACTAGTATAAATCTTGGAGCTATCACTGCTAGATGTTAATCAAAGGTCACACAATAATGATTCTTTGCTAACCAAAGACATGATTGGTGCCTCCCATTACAGTAACTAAATACTAATGTGTAACTAGAAAAACAACTAAATGCTTCTAAAAGATGGACTCTGGAATCTGTGAGTCTGTAGTGATAAAGTTGTTACTAGTTTATATTCTAATTTAAAATTTGTAGCAATTTTACTTGTATTTACTATGTGTGTAATCCTTAATACAATTTAAGAAGTAATGTACTATGGAAATATTGAGAGGAGTACACATATATGTTTATCTGATTTGTGGTGGGAGAATGTTTAAGGACATAAGTTGTACTAACGTAGTAGTTCATAAATATTTTCAAGTCAGAACCCCATGAGAATTTGATGGAATTTATGGATTTATCCCAAGAAAATACCTACTTATGAGATAGCAGACAGATACTGGGATTATCTGCTTAGTATTTTCCTTCTGGGAACTGTCCTTCCATCCACTTGGTTGTCTATCATTTAAGTCTCAATGCGAGTACAATGTGAGCTCATCCATAGCTGCATCTGACTGGTCAGCAGATGAATACCTGACCCAAGTAGAGCCAAGCAGAGTCTTAGCCTATGACTCTAGCATTGGAAAGGAGAAAGAGCCAGTCTCTCTTCAGATATTTGAAAACGTAGGACATAAAGCTCAGAAGCAGTTGTTAGTGTAGAGGACAAAAAATAATTTTTCCTCACCTATTGCTAGATTCATGGCTGAGGTCCCTGTAACAAAATACAGATTAACGAGAGAAAAGTATATAAAGAAAAATTTTTTGAGATAGAGTCTCACTCCGTTGCTCTGGGTAGAGTGCTGTGATGTCATAGCTCATGGCAACCTCAGTCTCTTGGGCTCAAGTGATTCTCTTGTCTCAGCCTCCCCAGTAGCTGGGATTATAGGCACTGGCCTCAACACCTGGATATTTTTAGAGATGGGATCTTGCTCTTTCTCAGGCTGGTCTCAGACTACTGAGCTCAGGCAATCCACCTGCCTCGGCCTCCCAGAGTGCTAGGATTACATGCATGAGCCACCGCGCCTGCCTGGCCCTCAATTTTTTTAGTATAAGTTTTACATGACTTGAGAGCCTCCCTAAGAAAATGAACCCCCCCCAAAACAGGCAAACTGGTATGTATTTTTTTTTTCAATCCAAACTGGTATATTTTTAATGTTAGATTTGATAGAGAAGTGAATAGTCTAGGCAAAGTATGATTAGATTTTAAAAAGCATGATCTAATGGTAATAAGCTAGAGAATTTAGGAGAGACCTGTTTGTTCAGATTTCCTGTGGGTTGAATGTATCCCTCAAAGTTCATGTGTTTTAAAAACTTAATCCTCAATGCAACAATATTGAGAAGTGGGGCCTTTAAGAGATGATTATTAGGTCATGGAGGCTCTGCCATCACAAATGGATTAATGTTACTATGCTGAGAATGGGTTTGTTATTGTGAGAGTAGGTTTGTTATAAAAGCAAGTTTGGCTCTGTCTTGTTCTTTCTCTTATTCTTTCTTACTCTTCCACCTTCTGCTATGAGATGACTCAGTAAGGCCTTTGCTAGATGCCAGCACCATGCTCCTGGACTTCTCAGCCACCAGAATTGTGAGAAACAAAGTTCTTGTCTTTATAAATTATCCAGTCTGTGGTATTTTATTACACTCAGCAACACAAAACAGACTGAGATAATGTTCCTTATTGCTATAGGAAGAGCACCCCTTGACTGGCTTGCTTTAGGGGAAGGTCAGAGAATCCTTCCTAGGTTGTATGAGCTGCTTCGGGGAGATTGGTGAGGTGAAAGTCAGAGTAACCTCCACTTCTGTGATTTTTTTCAAATGCCAACATGTCATATTTAGGGGTAGTGTGTCCTGAACCTTAGCCATGTTTTCCACTACATCAGTGGTTCTCAACCTGTGGGTCATGACCCACAGGAACTGTATTAAATGGCCGCGGAATTAGGAAGGTTGAAAACCACTGCACTACATGGAGGAAGTCAGTTTGCAGCAAGAAGAATAAAGCCAATGAGAAGAGAGAAATATGAGAAAATTCACCGAGGATATCTCTTATTCTAGTAGCTTCTAAGGCCCAGCCAATTGCATATTTGATTTTGGATTTTATGAGAAATATTTATCCTAACTTCCATTTTCTGCTGGAACATATTTGATTTGAGTATTTTGAACTTGCAACAGAAAGACTACTACCTAATACACAGATGTACATGAAACTATCCCTGTAATATCAGGAGATTCATCAGGAG